>NW_008447966.1:0-518 GCF_000622305.1 Nannospalax galili
CAGGATTGCATTTTATTTGATTCCCAGAGAGCTATAAAATTAAGCCCAATTTATAGAATTGTATAATTTGGGCTACATACAATGAACGGTAATTTGATGGTGGTGGTGGTGACTAAGATGACAACATGAGCAACGTTCAACATTTTGGCCAATCTGTTAGACCACTGTCACTCTTCTAAGCCCTAAAATAGGCTATCAACTTTTAATCTTCACAATAATCTTGTAAGATAGGTACTTTTCTCCACAATCCTACAAGTAGGGAAAACAGATCAACTGTAGCTACGAAAGTCAGAACGTAGGCTGAAAGCAACCTAGTAAATTCTCTTACGTTATCATTTCCATTTTATTTGGCTTATCTGACTCTTACTTTAATCTTGCTTTTCCATGTTAGCTCTATTACCATCATCAAATACACATTCATATCTTAAAAGAATGATGATCCTTGTCTTCCTTCTCTTGCCTCCTGTCTTTGTCTCTCGAGAACGAAAACCCTTGGAACCATTGTCATTCTTGCCCTC
>NW_008447967.1:0-518 GCF_000622305.1 Nannospalax galili
AGACCTGTCACTTCTCAGAAACCCAAGCTTTCTCATTCATCCTTCCAAGCACATCCTGGGTGATTTGGGATATCTGTCACCACTCTCTTCCAAGATCTGGAGAGAAAGAGAGAACTGTTTTCCACCTCTGTTTTGTTTCTGCTGTTCTGCTGAAGGCCCAGCTCCACCCACCTCTCTCTGGCACTTGACTCTGGGGTTCTGACCCCTGGGCGGGTGGATGTACTTTCTCATTGATTTATCACCCAGAGGAATGAATGATATTTCCTCTCTCTGCCCAGCAGGGGAGCTCTGAAGGGCCGGGTGCAGAGTGGATGCCCAGAGTCCACTCACTGGCTTCCCCAACCCACAGAGGCCTTACCCAGAGCATAATGCTCCATGGAGCCACACCCACTGAGCTGGTACAATAGGACCACTCTAGACAAGAGCCCTGCCATGTTGCTCTCTGGCCTCAGGGGGTTCAGTTTCTCACTCTTTTCTCCCTCTCTTCCTTGCTTTACTTTTTTGCCTTATATGTAATG
>NW_008447968.1:0-518 GCF_000622305.1 Nannospalax galili
TGTCTGTGTTTGTGTCTCTCTATGCATGTTCTTCATAAATAATAAAGTTCTTGATCACCAATCATGTTGAAATGATTTACAACACCATATAGTGCTATACTTTGTAATCTAGGCCACTTATTTAATATTTTCAGATTACAGTGAAGATGCATTTAAGATATACAGTTTAATTTTCTATGCCAGTGAGGAGGGCCATAAAATTCCTTTCCAATAGTTTTCAGCACGTGCCCATGTGTCCCTAAATTAGAATTAGTTTCACTAGACCCCAGTGGATGAACTTGCTTTAAGGGATGTCGGTGGACACTAACGACTCATTGGGCCTTAACATAAATGACAGATTCCATGAAATCCAGTTGGGGGAGGCTATAGGAGGGTGCCTGTGGGGAAAGGCACATAAAAATGATTAAGATATTATGCATGAAATACATAAAAACTCAATATAAGGGAATCTAGTCTCCCTTCTTCCTAGTGTCTGCATCACAGTATTCGAGTTTTGGGGGAGACCTCAGCATGATTTT
>NW_008447969.1:0-518 GCF_000622305.1 Nannospalax galili
CTTTTGTTTCTGTAAGATCATGCTGTCCTTGTCTTTCTGTCTTTCTTACCTCACTTAGCATATTTACTTCCTGTTCTATCTAGGTTTTATCAAATAACAGAATTCTCTTTTTATTTTAAGACTATATGCTATTCCATGTATGTACATACAACATTCCTTTTATCCATTCAATTTATTTTATTTATTATTTTTATTTTATGTGCATAAGTGTATTATTGCCTTTGTGTATGTAAGTACACCTGTGTTGTACAATGCCTGTGGAGGTTGGAAGAGTGTGTCAAATTCCCTTGGAACTGGAGTTACAGATCATTGTTAGCCACCATATAGGTGCTGGAAATCGAACCTGGGGGTATGCTACTGGAGCAGCCAGTGTTCTTTACTACAGAGCCATCTTTCCAGCTCCTATACCTGAAATTTTTGATGGACACTTGTATTGCTTTAGTATCTTATTATTGTAAATCATACTGAAATAAACAATGGGTGCAGCTATTTCTTCCACATACTGATTTTTTTTTTTT
>NW_008447970.1:0-518 GCF_000622305.1 Nannospalax galili
TAGTTCTCATGCCTCAGGCTGGGAGGAGACTTTGTAGTTCACACTGTTCCTGGTCTGGCAGGCTCTGGCACCTGCTCTGGCAGCCTGAGGTCAGATTCCCAGTGATGTGGAACATCAGAGCTTAGGATATCGGCAAAGCAGATCCAGTACCTAGGGAAGGCAGGGGAGCGTGGTGCATTTTATTCACATCGCCAACTTATGATGTGCTCTTTCCATTGATTCCTGTAAGACCTTTCTTGATACTCATCTTTTTCCCTCTCCCATCCTCAGTCCCATTTATTTCTTTACCCCAAGGCACCAGATAGTGTCTGAATTATGCTTCTGTGTGTGATTATGAGCATAATGGTCATTTTGTTCTGCTGTGTTTTCAATTTACATTAATGGCAGTCATCTATAATTTTGCTGTTTCTTAGATGTTTCCCTCTATTCTTTACAAATATTTGTTCATGGTATTTATGCATTAGATAAGTAAAATGCATTTTTATATACTTTTGTTTGTTTTTTTTTTTTTTTTCTTG
>NW_008447971.1:0-518 GCF_000622305.1 Nannospalax galili
TGGTTTACCTCAGGTGCCCTTCTACCGTCCCCCATACCAAGAGGCCACCTGAAACTGCAGGCTCCACTCTGACCGCATTCCCATCCCAGCCTCCTCTTCCTCTGTCCCCATCCTTCCTCTCCAGGGTGTGACTTCTCTTTTCTCTTTCCATTTCTCCATCAGTACCTCCTGTCTATGGTCATAGCTTATTTCAGCCGTGCTGGCCTCTTCTGTTGGCAATACAAGCCAATCCATTTCTTCCTGGCTCTGTGAGTATTTTGCCAAATTTGTTGGTCACTGTCCCCTACCCTGGGCGCAGGGTTCATGGGGAGTGTGTCTCTGCCCTTCCTTATAGCATCATGTTCTTATTTTTTTAATTTTTACAATTTATTTCATTTTAATTTTTTGTGTGTGAGTATTTCGCTTGTATGTATGTAAGTGCACCGGTACCGGGAAACACACATAGAGGCCAGAAAATGCCATCAGACTTCCTGAACCTGGAGTTACAGACTGTCGTTAGCTGCTATGTGGGTGCTGGG
>NW_008447972.1:0-518 GCF_000622305.1 Nannospalax galili
ACAGGGAGTGGTACCAGCCCGAGAGAGATGTATGTTGCATGCAGCAAAGCTAGAAGAGATGAGTCATCTAAGCCCTTTGGAAGTGATGTTCCTGAAGTCAGACATGGAGCTGATGAATTTGGTGTGTGCCCTACTGGTTTTTGGTCTTGTTTTGACCTGGTATTTCTTCACTCTGCCTCTGTTCCTCCCTTTTGAAATGGGAATGTGTATTTAGGTCCACTATGTTGGGACTATGTAATTTGTCTTTTGATTTTACAGGGTCTTACAGTTAAGAGACAGCCCTGAGTCTCAGAAGAGACTTTAAATATGCACTTTTGAATAGTTTTGAGACTGGTAAAGACTATGGGGGCTTAAGATTGGACTAAACACATTTCACATTTCATATGATCATGAGTCTATGGTGGCTGGGAGTGGAATGTGGTCATTTGAATGAGAATGTCCACCATAGGCTCCAAGTATCTGGACAGTTTGTCCCCAGTTGGTGGTGCTGTCTTGGGAGGTCTTAGAAGGTGTGGCCA
>NW_008447973.1:0-518 GCF_000622305.1 Nannospalax galili
GAGACAGCATGAACATATTAAATTTTAAAACTAAGTTTATCCCTCTCGTTGGGCAGTAATGCATTGGTGATTGAGGTCACGAGCAATAAAACAAAGCTAGGCTTGGCTTCTCCAAATGTGGCTACAGTAAACTAATGCCACTGCAGGATTACAAATCACTTCTTCCCATGTTCTCCGAACTTCGGAGTGCAAGCTTCCTTTTTTTTCCAATCATGCTTGTTATTGCACAGAGGAAATTGGAACACCTAAAACCAAATAATTACCGCTGTTCTGACCCACACCAAAGAGCGGAGTATGAAAAGGGACAGAGAAACTGAAATCATTGTGTTGGGTCGGAGGGAAAATATACCATCATCTATAATGACACCATTTCAGAGGCAGACACACAATAAAACAACTTTCCTCTTTGAAGTTCTTACTTACCTTCCCACATAAGCACAAACAGCGCTCTCTAATTTGAAATGAAAAATAAGCCATTGCTTTCCAAGTCTAGCCTTTGAAATCACAGCACTCCTTCA
>NW_008447974.1:0-510 GCF_000622305.1 Nannospalax galili
TTTTTTTTTCCTTTCCTTCTCCTCTCTGTCCTGAAATAATCAACCACTGAGCACCTCCACTTGGTGTATCAGTTTTTGCCAAAATGCACGTTCTTTTTCAAATTTTTTGATAGCTATATTTTTGTATCAGTAAGGTAAACAATAAAGATTCATATATTTAATTAACATAAAGTCCAGTGAGGGCCGGAGGGACAGCTTAGCAGGTAAAATATCTGTTACAAAACATGAAAATGTGAGCACACATCTCCAGCACACACACAAATGCTAGTGGCAGTGAGGAATGCACACCCCTAGTGCACACACGTGTCAAAGCCAGTGGTGTGCCTCTGTAACCCTAGTCCTGGGGGAAATGGGCCAGAGAGAGACAGACCTCTAAAGCTCACTAGCCTAGCAGCCCAGGGTCAGGGAGAAATCCTGTATCTAAGATGAGACAGAGAATGATCAAGGAAGATACCAAAATTGACCTCTAGCTTACACACACACACACACACACACACACACACACACACA
>NW_008447975.1:0-518 GCF_000622305.1 Nannospalax galili
TCCAGTTCCAGGGGATCCTACGGCCTCTTCTGTCCTCCGTGGGCACTGTACCACATGGGTGCACTTACTACATGCAGGCAATACATTCATACACATAAAATAAAAATAATTAAAAAAATTTAATTTAAATTATAAAACGGTAGCTATGCTACTATTTCTTTTCTTTTTTTTTTCACTGAATGGCTTTTAAGTGAGCAGGAAGCGTCCGGTCAGCTCCACTGCTGCCCAGGCACTCAGAGCAGCACAAAGGGAAGGAGGAATGAGGTCAGTGAGAGCAACTATACAACATGTCTAGGACTTTCAAAGTCCATCTAAGATCAGGTTACAATAAGGGAGGGAGAAGAATCAGAGGAAGGAAATAAGAACACCATGTATTTTTTAGAATGACTATCACGTTCTCATTCAAAGTAGAGGAGGCCTGAATAAAAATTAAATGTAGTTATGGCGGGGGTGTGGTGGCGCACACCTTTAATCTCAGTACTTGGGAAGCAGAGGCAGGTGGATCTCTGTGAGTTCAA
>NW_008447976.1:0-518 GCF_000622305.1 Nannospalax galili
AGCTTGTATTGAGCTCATTAAACACCAAAAACCATTAACCTGAATTTCCAGCTTCCAAGTGGACATTAAGCCCAGTGCCCTGGGGGAATTAGACATCCCTGGACCCCAGGGCTGACTAGAATGATACTATTAGAAAGTCAAACCACTAACTTATCTATGGGGCTTAAAATGAACTTCCTCTAGCCATGTGTTAACTTTCTATTCTGGATTTCCTGAGGTTTCCTTTATTAGACTTGAGTCCAAAACTATCTTGGAAAGAGCTCCAGGACATCTGAGGGTAAGGAGAACGGGCTGGGACAGTCAGCATTTCCCAGCTCTGATACCTTGCATGAGCTCCACCCATAAAAACTAGCCATTTGCTTGCTAAGAAGTGTTCAGCATGCCTAGGCCTCATTTTACCCTGAAAAGAGCAATAGCTTATTCTTGTGGCCTTTAAACCACATAAGCCTAGAAAAGTTGAGCCCCACTGCTCACACCCTTCTTTCTCCTACACTGTTCACTAGACAGTTTGGGCAGCT
>NW_008447977.1:0-518 GCF_000622305.1 Nannospalax galili
TATATTTTTACATATATAATTTTAGGTTCTATAAAAACCTATACATTTATAGATCTACTTTTATATGAGAGATTATACAGGTTATGGACAGATAGTAATAGTATGCAAGAGCAGCTCAACCAATTCTTACCTTAAATTTATTAGGCCAGTTAAAAAAATAACTTAGAATAAATCTAAATAGGGACAAGATAGTTCGAAAAAAAAAACTTCTTATAACCACACGGTAGTCAGTGCACCTTAGCTTATCTCTGAGACTTTCTGATAACTAATGAGTTCAGTAACCAACATTTCATATGCTACAAAGTTAGACAACAATGTACCTAGACAATGGCCCAAACTTACATATTACCCTCTATTTTAAAGGAAGTTTGTTAATCCTAAAGGCACTAATTTTTAAAGTTACTTAGTAGTCATTATAACTTAGGAACTAATTTAAAAACATGTTTTGTCATAAAGATTTTGACCTTCCACTTAAAGTCTGGTGACAAAACAGTTTGGAAATTTCACCTTTAAAATCT
>NW_008447978.1:0-518 GCF_000622305.1 Nannospalax galili
GTGTGTGTGTGTGTGTGTAGGAAATGCCCTGAAGACATCAGGTGTCCTGCTCTGTCACTCTCTGCCTTATTCCCTTGAGACAGTCTTTCACTGGCTCTGGAGCCAGCAGCCCCAGCCATCCTCCTGTCTCTGCTCCCCACATTCTAGGGTTATAGCTACACTCAGCTTTGATATGGGTACTGGTGATTTGAACTCAGGGCCTCATACTTGCATGGCAAGCACTTTTATACACTGAGCCATCTTCCCAGGCCCCAAGATCCTTTATATTTCCTGCCTCAGCAAAAGGGGAGGACCGGATGAGCAACCAGGGTGCTCCTACGGCTGACTTGGGTAGAAGCATCTGACAACTTCCAGTACTGCCCCAGCTTTCAACAGAGGGAAACTGAGTCACAGGGAGCACAGTAGATCCCAGCGCTCAGTGGAGGGAAAATGAATCACAAAGCACATGCTTGTAGATTCCAACTTTCTTTCTCTCTCTTTTTTTTTTTTTTTTTTTTTTTTTTTTTTTTTTTTTTTTT
>NW_008447979.1:0-518 GCF_000622305.1 Nannospalax galili
GGCAGTGTGGAGAAAAACTCTTAAAAAAATAAAAACGAACCTAGCATAATGGGCTTATTGTAGTGCAAAGATACATGTAAATCCATTTTTGTTGCTGCTCTTTTCATAGTAGCTAACAAATGGAAGCAACCTATGTGCCTCTTAACTGACAAGTAGATAATGAAACTCCCCAGTAAAAGGACAGACTGACTGAGTGTATTAGGAAACCGTATCCAGGCCAAGCTTGGCAGTGGACCACTTTATTCCCAGCACTTGGGAGGCAAAGACAGGAAAATTTCTGTGAGACCAAGGTCATCCAGGTCTACATGGTGAATTTCAGACCACCTAGGGCTACAGGGAGATCCTGTCTCAGAAAGGGAGGGAGGGAGGGAGGGAAAGAGGGAGAGAAAGGGAGAGAGAGAGAGAGAGAGAATCATTCATTAATTTTCTGCCTCCAAGAAATGTGCCATACCAATGATTCTTGGGTCAAAGGATGGAAAAAGATATTTTAAGAAAATGGAACCAAGAAACAAGCAGGT
>NW_008447980.1:0-518 GCF_000622305.1 Nannospalax galili
GACCCTTCGGAGAAAGAACAGGAACTACATAGTGAGTTCCAAGACACAAGGAGACCCTGTCTCAAAAAGACAAAAAAGAAAGAGTTTCAATTATCACCAGTTTCAGAAGTAAAAAACAGAACCCAATAAACTCAGACTGATTCGTTACTCTCACCACTAAAAACAGTAACTGTGGAAGAGAGAATCTGGGTTTTAGGAGATGATCAAACAGAAGGATCACATGAGCTGTCTGAACTGTCCCACTGTATTTCCTGTGTTCAAACAAACCAGATCTGTTACTCTGATCCAGACACCCTTGTCTGGGTCTTCAAGCCAGGACAACCAATACCTAAATTCTCAGGATTGTGATCAAGAACTGTTTGACTCTGACCACACCAAGGATCCACTTCTTAATCCTAAATTGAAAAGAACAATCCCAGATAGGAGACACCTTCTTTTGAGTTGTTGGCCAGAGTAGCCAAAGGGAATCCCAGATAGTAACCCAGCATAGAACTGGGAAAACGAACAGCAGACCCCAA
>NW_008447981.1:0-518 GCF_000622305.1 Nannospalax galili
TGACATACGGTTTCTTGTGGCACTGCGTACCCTCATTGGTGACTGTACTCAGAGGCTGCTGAGTGTCAGGAGAGATGACATTATGTGGTAGGGACACTGATGCCGGACACCCCGAGGTGCGTGTTCTTGGTCAGCCAAGCAGTGCCATTTGCTGATTTGGGCAAGGGTTCAGTTAGCAACTTGTTTTCATTCCACAAAAAAACAAGCCAGGGAGATATTTTAGGTGCAGTTTAAGCACAAAGAACTTTATTTAAAAATAGAATCAGCAATATAAAATAGGCCAGGACTCCCTCTCCTGCACACAAGCAGCACTGAAGGTTTTTTAAATTCTCAGGTAAATGATTTGCAAAGTCGTCCTTAAAGTCTCATCAAAGGGGAGCCTTGACAGGCATTGCTTGTTTTAGAAGCACCTGCTAGTCTTCAAGCATTCCGCGAAGCAAAATTTTATTTTTAAAAAACAGAAATGCAGGGGGCTGGAGAGATGGCTCAGCGGTTAAGAGCACTGACTACTCTTGCAG
>NW_008447982.1:0-518 GCF_000622305.1 Nannospalax galili
GAAGAGAAAGTTTAAAACTACAATTTGATTACTACACTTCATGCACACGTGCTGATTTGCTATAGAGATGAGCCAATATTGCATCTCATTAATAGAAAAAGAATGGCAATTACATTCCCTTTGAGCCCGAAAGTCTACAATTCTTTGTTGTCATGCCAGTCAGATTTTCTTTATCAACATCAGTGACCTTCCATGATTTGGAAATTTGAGTATCAATTTTTATTTATGAGACCATTTTGGCTCCCTTGGCCTGGCAGGAACACAGAGTCTAGAGGAGAATGCAGGTTCCAGCTCTGCACACCACATCGGGAATGTTCCTTCCACTCCTCACTTGGCTTTTCTGTTTCCATGCCTAGTCTGACAATAACTTCTGTTGTCTAGGTTTTCATGAGTGCTAAATCACACAATTCAGATGCTTAGCACATTTCTGTAAAAAACAGATCAAGAAATGTTCAGTGCTATTACCATACCCTTACTGATTAGTCTTTGTGTTATTTTCACACTCTGACATCATCCAA
>NW_008447983.1:0-518 GCF_000622305.1 Nannospalax galili
AAAAATGACAAAAAATATGAAATGCATTTCCTAAAATTATTTTTTAAATTAATCTGATACTTCAAAGTAAGAAGTATAAAAGATTTAACTTTGAAGAAATCAAGTTCATTGGAAAATGAGGGGACAGGGCAGATGTTAAGAACATAGACGAAAAGTCCATCTCGAAATCACATTAGTGCTCAGTGCTTTTTAAAAAGATCTGATTGCTGGGTATGGTAGGCATACATGTAATTTTAGCATTCAGGAGTCTGAGGCAGGGGGATTGCTATGAGTTCATGGTCAGACTGGGCTACAAAATGAGTTCCAGTTCAGCATGGGCTGTAGATGAAGACCCTGTCTCAAAAAAATGGTGGGGGGGAAGGAAGGAAAGGGAGACGGGACCAGAGGCATGGTAGGCAAGCCTCGAACCCCAGCAATCAGCTATCAGGAGACTGAAGCAGGAACATTTAGAATTTGAGGACAGCCTGGGCTACATAGCAAGTCTGTCTCAAAACAAAAACAAAATAAAACAAAAAAAA
>NW_008447984.1:0-518 GCF_000622305.1 Nannospalax galili
TTTTTTTTCCGCTAATTATAAAAGTTAAAAAGATTGATAGTAACAAATGTTAACAAAGATTCTGGCAAACAGATGCATTCAGGCACTTGCTGGAAACTAAATTTGGGAGGTCACTCAGAACCCATTTAGCATCATTAACCAGTATTCAACTGTATACCCCTCTTACACCAGGATGCCCAGACTGAGCAAGAGTTGGTACATGCACACAAAGATGAACATGTACCACTGTTGTTATAGCGTGATGTGTGACAGCAAAACTCTGGAGGGTTGAAGAGTTTTCAGTCAGACATCAACAAAAGAGTTACTAAATAAACTACGGAACCAGGGAATTCTCTGCAAACATTAAAATAGTGCAATAGACATTCATGTATTGACATAGAAAGAGGTTCAAGATACAATGCAAAGGAAAACCAAATTGAAAAATAATTTGTACAGTATGGTTCCATTTGTGTGCATTTGTATATATGTGCATATATGTCTATGTATGTATATGTGTATATGGTATGTGTATATGAACA
>NW_008447985.1:0-518 GCF_000622305.1 Nannospalax galili
ATGAATAGATCATCGCATGAGAGTTAAGAAACCTACAGACTTGACTGTCACTTTAGATCCAAGAAATGTATAACAGATAGAAGTGGACCATTCCATCCCCATATCACTGGAGTTTGCACGCTTTTGAGAACACACAAGGTTAAAATCCTACAGAGTAGTTTATGAATGTTGATATGAAATTACAAATTAACAATAGGCGAAAAATATAAAAATTCACAAATATTCTTAAGCAATGAACAGACATTTGAATGGAAATACTATTTTAAGACTAAAAAAATGGAAACACAAGTTGTCAAACTCTCGAAATGCGTAATAAATAGCGCTAAGAAAAAGTCACAAACACCTACATTATGGCTCAAAAAGATGGCATTGAAGAGGTGATTCAGTGGTTAAGAAAACTTGCAGCTCCAGCAGAGGACCTGCCTGTGTATGGGGTTGGCAACTCCAGTTCCAGGCTATCCAATGCCCTAGTCTGGCCTCCAACGTCATTGAATGAATATGGGGCATTTACATATATG
>NW_008447986.1:0-518 GCF_000622305.1 Nannospalax galili
GTACATCCATTTTGCTGTGAATTTTGTGATTTCATTTTTATTTAGTGCTGAATGATTTACCATTTTATTTATGTACTAGATTTTCATTTTTCATCTCTTGATAGACAAGTAGGTTGGTTCTATTTCCTTAGATAGTGAATAGAGAAGCAGTAAACATAGGGGTACAAATATCTTGACAGTAAGATATGTAGTTTTCTGGTCATATTAGCCCAGGAATGAGATACTTGGGTCATGGTGTAGCTCTATTTTTAGTTTTCTGAGGACCCTCCAAACTGATTCTGTAAAGATTGTACTAATTTGCACTCCTACTAGCAATGAATAAAAGCTCCTCTTTCTCCACGTTCTCACCAACATTAGTTCTCATATTTCTTGATGATAGTTGTTCTGACTCTGCTAAGGTTGGAACCCAAAGCAGTTTTAATTTACATTTCCCTGATGACTAGGGATGCTGAGCCCTTTTTAAAATAGGATTTTTGTGTATTTCATACAGAACATCTCAATCAATCTTAATCATCTTT
>NW_008447987.1:0-518 GCF_000622305.1 Nannospalax galili
CCCAGGTGGAGGGGAGCATGCATGGACCACAGGAACAAGTCCCGAGTTACCGAGTTCATCCTGCTTGGGTTTCAGAGTGAGAAGGGCGTGGAGCTGCTGCTTTTTACCGCCTTCTTGCTCATGTACCTGGTGTCTCTGATCGGCAACAGCATGATCATCCTCCTGGTATGTTACAACCACTGTCTGCACACACCCATGTACTTCTTCGTGGCCAACCTCTCCTTCCTTGAGGTCACCATCACCTCCACTGTGGTACCCAAGATGCTGGCCAACACCTTCTCTGGCACCAAAGCCATATCCTTCTCAGGGTGTCTCACCCAGTCTTTCTTCTACTTCCTCCTGGGGTCCACAGAGTTCTTCATCCTGGCTGTCATGTCCTTTGAACGCTATGTGGCCATCTGCAGCCCCCTGAGGTATGCCATCATCATGAGCAGGCACACGTGTGTGTCACTGCTCCTTGGATCCTACCTGGGTGCGTTGCTGGCTGTTTTGGTGCCATCCATCTTAACTGCCCCTCT
>NW_008447988.1:0-518 GCF_000622305.1 Nannospalax galili
TACCATCTAGTAAAAAATGATTCCATCTCATGACCCAATCCCTGATGAATCATATTTTCCCTCTGTGTCTTTTGAGTATTGGACAGTTCAAACCTGTTCCATGAGGCTGTGTTCTCTTGTGGGGAGGGAGTGGAAGGCTTAAGTTTTCCTTTATAGATTGATTTCCTAGTGGTTATCTGGCCTGGACCCCTCTGTGCTTTTTCTCCTAGCCTCCAGTAACTTCTGTTGAGATCTCTTTTCTAATTCAGGACCTCCAAGTTTCTGCATTTCCTTACCTGAGTCAGCACTGCGCGGTGCTGTGGAAGCCGAAGGGCTCCATGGTGCTGAACAGATGCTGAACAGTTTTTCCTTAGTAGCATCATCCTCTGTCTTTGGCATTGCAGAACAATTGTGTCTGTCTCTTCTTATCGGCACTTTCCACCTGCTTGGTAATCCTGATTTTGTCCCCTCCCACTTGCACTCTATACATTTTTAAATACCTTCTCATCTCCATGAGTTAGCCTGTCATTTCCCTCATT
>NW_008447989.1:0-518 GCF_000622305.1 Nannospalax galili
GAACAAATCCAAGTAAAGTGACTTGTGCTGGGGAAAGCTGGTGCAGTCCTTGCTCTCCTGTTCCAATAGTGGACACGCTCCTGTTGCACTGAAACACAAATTCCAAAGTGCATTTTGTATTGAGAACCTGATACCAAAGTTGATGAATACATAATGTAAATCAATAAACAGATCTGCCAGGGAAAACATGAAGCTAGAAGGGTATTGCTGTCAATAATGCCTTTGGTTTAAGTGTGATGGTACACACCTATAATCCTAGCACTTGGGAGGTAGAGACAGGAGGTCAGAAGTTCAAGTACAGTCTCAGCTACATAGTGAGTTCGAGGCCAGCCTGGGCTACATGAGTCCCTGTCTTTAAAAAAGAAAAAGGAAGTAAAAAAAATTGGGTTCTATCGTGTGTAAGACAAAGAAACTTCACCAAAGGATAAACTTTGACAGCACTTCACTCAGAAAATGAGGAGAAGATCAAGATCACAAGACTAAGATCACAAAAAAGGAGGAGAAAAATGGGAAAAAAA
>NW_008447990.1:0-518 GCF_000622305.1 Nannospalax galili
ACACAAAGGGTATTCAACAGGTTACACCATCCTCCAAAAGACAACTGGTTAAAATGAAGTAAGCAAGGCTATTATTGTTTTTTCCATTCTAATTTAAGAACTAGGAAGTTGCAGCAAGGACAGAGCTTGTTCAACGTGACACAGTTTGAAGATGTGTCATTAGTTCACCCTATGCTTCCTAGGGATTCTATCTTCTCAGATACCCTAAGAAAGTTGCTCCTGTTTGATTTGGATGAAAGGAAGACGTGCCCAGAGATGGAAAGACAAAAGAAGGTTAAACAAGCTTCTTTTCAAAGCATATGCTGATGCCAGCCTTTATCTAATCCCAGGACTTGGGAGGCAGAGGCAGGCAGATCTCTGAGGCCAGCCTGACCTACATGGTAAGTTTCAGGACAGCTGGGGCTAGAGGGAGACCCTGTCTCAAATAGGCAAAAAAAAAAAAAAAGCTGGATCCTCACAAATGAGCTAACTAGAAATCCCCCAAGACCTTTTAAAGTAAAGACATTCCTTCCTCCCAC
>NW_008447991.1:0-519 GCF_000622305.1 Nannospalax galili
AATTCCCAAGGAGAAAAGATGTGTCATTGAAAATAGACTCGATTGCCATTGTATGCAACACTCCAGGACAATTACGGAAGAAGGGCAAGTCTTCATGAAGAAGATGCATTCTAAGACACAGTTATGCTCTCTGAGACCTTACCATGAATATTATCCCCGTTGGTAGTTAAACCAGAAGCCACAAATATTCATTACACATATGTCTTACTCATGTCAAATGATTTCCTTCGGATTATGACGCACTTGAAAGATTTAAAGGCTCTCTTGCTTAGTTTTCAGGGTGTAAGTACTGAGGCCTGAAAAGTATCGGTATTTTCTCACAAACAAGTTATTTTCTAAAAACTGAGTCCAAACCTTTACTCAGTATAGGAGTAAGAGAACAGCCAGTGTAGACAGATCCACTGAGAAAAAACAGCTCGTGCACAAAATCAGAGCATGTTAGTTCAGACTTAAAAATAAGCCACTTCAAATTTGTACTTTTAAGCACACAATCCAATAGTTCAAGAGCTAACATATCTT
>NW_008447992.1:0-518 GCF_000622305.1 Nannospalax galili
AAAAAAAAAAAAAAAAAAAAAAAACGAAAGGAGATCAAAGGCAGGAAGATCAGTGACCACACCAGAATGGACAAGAAGAAAATTCTCAGAAGAGAATCAGCAAATAGCTAGAACCTTCCAATGCCAGATACTGTGGTTATAATTTTAACTAATCTTTGCACGTGCTTTTTTAAGGTGTGTTTGCTAGCACACTCCAATGCAATGCAATGCAATTCAGAAAAAGGTCTACCCACAGGTAAGGGGAACAATCCAAGCAAGACACAGTCCTCCCTAAGGCTCCTAGACCTCAATTCTGACCAACTGACTTTAAAACCAGGGTTTCCCACAATGTTCCCAGGCTCCACAATGCTCTAAAATGAGGTGCAGAATTGAGTTTGATTGTAAACAACAAAAATCAAGATCAAGGGGAGACAGCCAGGCCTGGCGGAAGCCTGCAGAGTCCCAACAAGGACTAGCCAGGTTTCAGGAACATGGGCAAAGCAGAACCTACCAGGGGAGTGAGGGCAAGATCCGGGGGC
>NW_008447993.1:0-519 GCF_000622305.1 Nannospalax galili
CCCGTGATCTAAACCCTCGAGAATCCTTTAATCTTTACCTTTTGCATGCATGTAGCAGTTAAAAAAAAATAAAATTTGACTCTTCTGAAATGACTAATTTAATGTGTTTTACTGTTTATTCTGTCCATTAAATGTAAGGGTGATGCATTGTCTTGTGAATTTCCTATAAACATTGTCACAATAAGTGAGGTTTAATTTGCAATGAAGATACTCGTCATCTTAGTTTAGAATCAGGTCAATTTACATGTGTGAAATTGCTAAGACCAATGAAAGGGACTGCTGATAATCAGTAGATCCACGCTATCACAAAAGTGGATTTCCAGGGATCGATCATGAAAGCAAACCACTTTCACTGCACAATGTACATAGTCTAATGCAAGACAGTCTCTTGGCACTACCCCAACTCCCATAAGTTGGTCAGTAGTCTGAGTCAGTCAGGACACCATTATGAATGCCCTAAGTACCTCTCATAAATGTCTTCCACCCTGGTCGCCCTGAGCATCCGTGAATCCAGTCACT
>NW_008447994.1:0-519 GCF_000622305.1 Nannospalax galili
ACAGTGTCACACAGTGAGAGCACACACTAGAGAGGTCTCACGGTGAGACAGGAAGCAGGTGTACTAGCCAAGAAAGGTATGCTCACTTCCTAACAACCCACTCTGTGGGTCCAGTCCAGTCCTATGAAACCCATTTCCATGGTAACTGCATTAATTCCTTTTTAGTACAGGGACCTCACAACCCCCTGGTTTCTTATCTTTCATAAACCCCACCTCTTAAAGCCCCACTGTTTCTGACATTTCTATACCAGGCCAATAGTCAAGCACATGAGTCTTTGCAAGACAAACCACATTCAAGCCACAGCATTGTCATAAGTCACTGAAGTTTGAGGCAGTTTACTAGATAATAAACAAAAAAATTAAATATTTCCAAAATTATTATATAAGCAATACACTATGCTAAATTCTGTTTATAAACATGTGTGCTTGCTTCAGAAATGATCCATCTCAGAGGGACTACATTCAGTTTCATTAATAAATACTTAATAGTTTCATTGCTTACTGCAACCATATGCCTTC
>NW_008447995.1:0-519 GCF_000622305.1 Nannospalax galili
ATGGTTTAGTTGAGAACATCTACAGCCCTATGTACTCAATAACTGTTTTCTAAAGGAGTGAGTGTTTGAATGAAGTTTAGTCATCCCAATCCAGCTGACACTAGTCTACACAACCATGCCAGCTCAACAGGCTCAGGTACAACTGAGCTAAGAAACCTACAAAAAATAATTAATAATTACTGACCCTCACCAGCAAGCCAAGTGAAAGAGGGCCATGAGTCAGTCGTCTCCACCTTCTACCTCATAGCCCCGGTGTCAACCACAGCTGACCACTTCCGTGTAATGTTCCTGCCTCTCTCTCCAACATGAGGACTTAACTCTACCTTTTCCAGCCTGTATACTCACTTCTTTAGAAAGGAATTGAGTTCTTTCTCATGCCTTCTGGAATCTTGTTTGTTGTGTTATGAGGCAAGGTTTGGCCCCAAACCCCCTAACTTCCTGCTTTAGCCTACCAAGTGCTGGGAAAACAGACATTCTCTAGAATTATTTGAAAAAAGAATCCAGGTCCCTTAAATACAG
>NW_008447996.1:0-519 GCF_000622305.1 Nannospalax galili
AAACATATCAATCATTCTAGTCTTCAGTTATGTTTTCTTGTTGTGTGTTTAAGTCTACACAGGTACCAAAATTAACCACCTTTTTACTGCAAAGGCCAGTTCGGGATCTGTTCCTCGGTGGTTACTCAGGCTTAGAAGGAGACTGATTCTTTTATCCTTTAAAACTTTTTACCATTGTTCCATTTATGTGATGATAAGTCAAAGGCCTTATTTGACTATGGCTTTACTTGGAAGCATCGAGGAATTTTTTTTCCTCTGCATTGACTCTTATCCTTGTAGATTGGACACAGGTTAGAGTCCACCTGATGGGATTTCCATGGCCTCCCTAAACAAGAGAACAAGTGACTTACCATAGTTATTGGACATTATGAGAAATGCCTCACAGCCCCTGGGACCTTAGAGGGAAAGGTATAAAATATTCTCCTTTAAATCACTCTGACCACATTAGAATGTCCCTCCAAGTATGGTCATTGAACACAGTTACACCAGTGTGGAACTTTTTACTACTGTGTAATGATA
>NW_008447997.1:0-518 GCF_000622305.1 Nannospalax galili
AATTATGACCTGTCTTCAGCAGTAGGGTCTTACCTTCAAGTTCTGGGAGATGACCAAGGGCCCCGGCAATATTTGTTATTTTGGGAGTAACCAGACATTGTATGTGTATTTTTAAAGGGGTTCCCAAGCCAACACAATTTCCTCTGTCTTCCCATGGTACCCATGATCTATTCATCTCTCCTCTCTCTCCCCATTCCCCCTCTCCTGGGTTCCCTCCTCCCCCACCCCATGGTTCCCTCCTGCGTGTCCCTCCCTCCTCCCAGCAGAACACTCCCACTTTCCTTATCTCCCCCTGGTAACACCTGTTCACTAATATCCCCCTCTTTCAGGCTCTTTCTTTCCTTTTACCTCTGTGCTTCCTTTCCAGTTTCCTGGCTCCAGCGGTTACATCAGGATCAATACTTACATATAAGGGATTGATGTTACCATCCGCAAATGAGGGAGAACATACATTGCTTGCTTTTTTAAGTTTGTGTTACTTCACTTAGTATAACAGTCTCTAGTTCCATCCATTTACC
>NW_008447998.1:0-519 GCF_000622305.1 Nannospalax galili
ACTCATGTGAAAGTCAGAAGACAACTTTAGTGAGGCTGTCCCCTCCTGCCACATTTTCATGGGTCCCAGCGATGGAACTCAGGTCATCAGGCTTGCCAAGCACCTTTAACCCTGAGCCGCCTCACTGGCCCATGGAATTTCCCTTTGTGACCTAAGCTATGCAGTTTTCCTGAGTTGCTGCTTTTTAGGATCAACTTTACCGTCATTTGAAGGTACAGGCTAGATTGGGGGCGACACACCACATAACAACCATACTCAGGTATGAAAGTTGAATTCCTAACTGCTTACTAAAGACCTTCATCTGTATAAAATGTGGGAGGCATGCAGCAAATCCGCAAACTGACCTGAGTCACTGTGCTTCCTGCTCTCTCTAAAAATAATCCAACTGTTTGAATTCATCATATTTTCACCAAAACAATACACCCCTCTTCCCTCCTATATGACTAGGGACTCACCATATCAGTCCATTGTGCCTCAGTTTCCCCTCCAGTCCCAACACTTTGTATCAGGCATCTGTCC
>NW_008447999.1:0-519 GCF_000622305.1 Nannospalax galili
AGGCAGTGAACCCAGATACTTGACATGGTCCACACCTTTCCTTCTGATCTTGGGGCCACAGGGATGGAATGAGGCTTCTGGATATTAGCAGATGGGATCAAGAGTCATCTTGACTTGTTGAGAAGTAT
The DNA here is from genome assembly GCF_000622305.1 of Nannospalax galili. Taxonomy (NCBI): domain Eukaryota; kingdom Metazoa; phylum Chordata; class Mammalia; order Rodentia; family Spalacidae; genus Nannospalax; species Nannospalax galili. Next base: position 129 of record NW_008447999.1, read on the forward strand.
CTGCAAGGAGAGAAGGTCTCAAACTGGACCTCTTTTGCTGCTGTTGCATTGCACCCTGGAGCCCCCTCACCCTTCAGCATTTTAAAACAAAGATTGGCACTGATGTTTCTGCCTCGCCATCCTTTGTAGCTGGACTGCTCAGCTGTCACCAGGTTTGCATCTACTGCTAAAGTTCTTCAGGCAGACACAATGAAGAGACCTGAAGTGCTCAGGTGCCTCAAAGCCCAAAAGAAGCGTCTATTTCTTCAGTCAGCTCTGCTAGTTGCTTCTTGTTAATGTTCTTCTAGCTTGTGGGGCAGGGGTAGGAACTCACACAAGCCTTTAGATGACCTTTGGTGTCAAAGGATGGGGAGGGAAGAGTGGCCAGAAACCTCTACTTCTGGACCAGCAG
>NW_008448000.1:0-519 GCF_000622305.1 Nannospalax galili
CCCTTCTGTTGATGCCCCTGTGTTTGTGATGGGTGTGAATCACCAGATGTATAACTCCCTCAAGATTGTCAACAATGCCTCCTGCACCACCACCTGCTTAGGCCCCCCTGGCCGAGGTCACCCATGACAACTATAGCATCGTTGAGGAACTCAAGACCACGATTCATGCCATCACAGCCACCCAGAAGACTAGATGGTCCCTCTGGGAACTGTGGCATGATGGTCATGGGGCTGCCCAGAACATCATCCCTGTATCCACTGGTGCTGCCAAGGCTGTGCGCAAGGTCATCCCAGCGCTGAATGGGGAACTTACTGGCATGGCTTTCTGTGTTCCTATCCCCTGCACCACCACCCCCATGTGTCTGTTGCGGATCTGACCTACCGCCTAAAGAAAGCTGCTAAATACGATGGCATCAAGGAGGTGGTGAAGTAGATATTGGAGGGCCTCCTAAAGGGCATCCTGGGCTATACTGAGGACCAGGCCATCTCCTACAACTTTGGCAGTGACACCCCCCTTCT
>NW_008448001.1:0-518 GCF_000622305.1 Nannospalax galili
GCAAGAGCAGTCAGTGCTCTTAACTGCTGAGCCATTTCTCCAGCCCCTAAAAGTTTCTTTTAAGTATAGTCAGGTGCAGTGGCATATGCCTTTAATCACAGCACCTGGGAGGTCATAGCCAGCCTGGTCTACACAGCGAGTTCCAGGTAGACTGGGACTAGGGAGACCCTGTCTCAAAAACAAAACAGAACAAAACAAAACAGTTACTTTTAAATGTAATTTTTCATCTTGAAATAAAGCCAGAACTAAGGAGCACTGCTGTCAATGGAGTTCAAGTCTGATTCTTTCTTGTAACCAAAAGAAAAACTTGGGTGACTCAAGTTCTGGTTCTGACAGGAAACTAGGAGGGAGTGAATCATTATGCTCTACTTCTAGAAAGTGGTAGGAAAGGTTCTTTTATCTGTTTCTGTGCACTCCTACGTGATTACAGTATTCCCTTCCTTTTTTTAAAATCTTAAGAAAAATCTCTCCTTTTTTTTGAGTCATAAGATGGCTGATGGGAGAACTAGAAGAGAAAG
>NW_008448002.1:0-519 GCF_000622305.1 Nannospalax galili
TTTTTATAGTAGGTAAATTGAGCTCCAAATATTTAAATGGAAATACCAAAATTACATTGAATCTCATAGGGTTAGCCTAATACTAATTGTCTAGCAAATGTAACATGTGAAATCCAGAGGTAGGAAACTCCAGGCCAATGCAATAGTGAGAATCTGGGGTAAAAATTGGGCACCTTCAGGAAGCAGCCAGTGAAAATTTCTTACATCCCTGTTACTGGTTTAGCAGATGATATTTCAGTTGTTTCAAAGGACAACTGAATTAAATGAAACCATCCTGAAATGCAAGGAAATACAAGGAACATACAAAGGAAAACTCCCCACAAAGCCTGGAGGAGAGAAGATATGGAGGTGGGATTTGTTAAATACCCAAAGAGTTCTCATTTAGAAATGAGGTTCATGTGTCTGCTTGGCTCCACTGGGAATCACTGAATGGAAGTTCTTAGGGGTGGTGGCCATTTTAGATGAGAGAAGCAGTTTGATAACCAGCAAATTGAACATCCGAAATAATATCAGTTGAAA
>NW_008448003.1:0-519 GCF_000622305.1 Nannospalax galili
GCATTTGATATTTAAAGAACTTATATTTTTGTTCTTTTGGTGAAAACAGGCTTTTATAGAGGCATAGAGTAAAGAGCAAGGGCTAAAGACACCCTGTCAGGTGGAGTCTGCAGAGCTGGAAGACCAACCAAACTGATTTCTAGGCTTCTGTAGGTTTCCCAGGTATTTCTCTTCTTTGATCTTCTCTTCCCACACTTAAGCCTTTGGGATAGATGACCCTGGCCAGGATGGAGGTAAATAAAATAGAGGCCTTTGTCTCACTGATGGCCTTGGCAGGTCAGTAGACTTATTTTTTTGGAGCATGGCCCTGTTTTGATACAGCCCAGGAATTAAGTGGGAATGTTTTTCCTTCCCTCCTTCTGACCTTTGACATACCTGCATACCTTTACTTAACTCCTAAGAAGTTAGTCGAAGTCCTGAGTTCTAGTTTGACTACCGATGTTGCTGTGAGACACTGGGCAAGGTACTTAACTTTTCAACCTTAGATTCTTCTTCTAAATAGTGATGTTTACAACTGTA
>NW_008448004.1:0-519 GCF_000622305.1 Nannospalax galili
ACCACACACACTCACACACACACAATCTCTGAGTTCCCTCACAGTTTCTGATCCTTTAAAGTTCTAGATTTCCTAAGCATCAGAATAATAATTTGGCAATCAAAGGGCTTTGTGCAGTTGTCAATTAAGATGCATTCAGAGGCACAACTTAGGATGGAAGCATTTGTGGTTTTTGATGGTGAGTGATAAGAGTTGAAATAAAAGATCAAGAACTGAACACAGACATGTGTAGGAGTAAAGTGAGAAAGTTTGCTAAAAAGAATACGCATTCAAGGGAGGGTGGTGGGCAAAGTACAGAGACAGCTCAGTAGCTCAACGGCCCCGCTGCACAGAGGGTGAGGGTACTAATATCACAGGTGTTTCGCTTCATTTGCATACTGCCAGTTTTCTGTACATGTTCTGTTGCATGCGGTTCCACACATAGTGTCACGTGTCTCCTTAGCATCTTAAATCTCCTTCCTGATAGTAGACAAATGTGCCAAGAACACACAATGGAGGAAAGACAGCATCTTCAACAAA
>NW_008448005.1:0-519 GCF_000622305.1 Nannospalax galili
CTCTATGGACTCTATGAAAGTCCATTCTGTGCCAATCCTCAGTAAGCTCTTACTCTAAGCATGATAGAAGCAAAGAGCGCTGATAATGGAAAATGCATTTCTTATTCTGTAACTTTATTTTTAATCATTTGACCTTTCTAGCATCCTGAGATAGTTTCATGATAACAATCTTATGATTCTCTCCAGAGACTGAAAAATTGTTTTGTCGTTTTCACGTGTTATACCCATTTGTATAGAAAAACATTATTTTTTCTGCAAAAAGTATGATAATATCATTACAACCCTTACTATGCAATTCACTTAATCTTTTCTCTAATAGTGTTTGCAACAATTTTTAATTTCTTCCCATGTAGCAAGTGAGAGCTTCTTTAATTTATTTAAAATTATTTATGCAAGCCAAGACATGATTTGTCATTAAATATTGCTTTTGACTTGGGGACCAATGTACATTAAAATGTAAATTGAAATTTAACTCGTGTAATGTCATCAAGAGAATGTGTATGTATTGGGGGTTGGTGC
>NW_008448006.1:0-519 GCF_000622305.1 Nannospalax galili
CCCATCTCTCCCGCCTGCCTACTCATGTGCCCTGGTTAGCTGACCTTCTTCATCACCCAATGGTTGTCAAGACCTGGTTTCCGTCCTTAACAATACTAAGAATCTGAGAATTCTACAGATTTCAGAAAGTAAACTAGATGACCCACCCAGGTGTAAAGCTGATATGTGAAGCTGTGAACCTTTCTGACTGTCACTCAGAGAATCTTGGATTGTTATGCCTGTGAGTTAGTGAATGCCTGCTGCGAGGACCTTGCTTCTGCTATTACCCACAGTAAAACCCTGTGGGGAATCAGCCTTTTGGAGAAGCCTTGATCCACAGTGGGGTCATTGTGCTGATGAGGCCAGGAAACAGCAGAACTGTACCGTGCATCCAAAGGCTGTGAATAACTAACTTTGATGTAGAAAACCAGGTGTTTCCAACTGCTGAGAAAAAGAGAAGCCCCCACTTGATGCCCTTAAACAGTTTGTAAAAGAAACAGAGTAAGACTGAAAGTCCCATTCTAAGAAACCTGGGTGTAT
>NW_008448007.1:0-519 GCF_000622305.1 Nannospalax galili
AGTTTTAGGCTCACCTCACCCTAGGGCCTGGCATCCTGGTTTCCTACATCTGGGGATTGAACTCCTTTACCTGCTGACAAATGTCACTGGTCTGAATTTGAATTCCTTTTTCATCTTTCCCTTGTCTCATTGTTCTAGTTAAGAATTTGAGTACAATGTTGACTAAGAATGGACAGAGTGCGTACCCTTGACTCCACAGATTTTTAGAGAAAATGCACTCAGTTTTTTCCAGTTTTGATAATATTGGCTTTCGGTTTGTTTATAATGTACAGTCTTTATCATGTTGAAGAATGCTCTAGCCTTAATTTTTTCAGAACTTTTATTACAATGCTAGATTTGCTGTTGCTATTTATTTCCTGGTACAGTTTAAACAATGAAATTCCTCATTCTCTCTGTCATTTTTCTTCGGTTGTTCTCTCACGCTCCTTCAACATCTGGGCTCACTTTTGTTCTCCAGATCATCTCATTGTCATATTATTTTTACACAATGCCTCTTAAAATATGTCAATTTGAGGCAGA
>NW_008448008.1:0-519 GCF_000622305.1 Nannospalax galili
CAGTCCATTCAACTAGTCTGTGTCCTTTGACTGGGGAGTTCAGTCCATTGACAGTTAAACTTATTAATGAAAGATGTGTATTTATTCCTGTCCTTTTTATTTCTGTTCACATTCTTGGTGTAGCTGTGTGTTTCCATAGTTCTGCCTTCATTAAGCTTCCTTCCGTAATGCCTTGGGTATAGTAATTCCTTTCTTCAGCTGTTTGTATTGCTTCAAGAACTTTCTTGATGGGCTGGTTTTGTGGACATGAATTCTTTCAGCTTATTTATGTCATAGATAATTTTTATTTCCCCGTGGACTATAATAGACATTTTGGCTGGGAAAAGTAATCTGGGTTTGCATCTGTGGCCATTTAGGACAGGGAATACTTTGGTCCAGACTCTTCTGGCTTTCATAATTGGCATTGAAAAGTCAGTTGTAATTCTGGTATGTTTCCTTTATATATTACTTGTTGTTTTTCTTTTGCATCTTTCAGTATTCTCTCTTTGTTCTGTATATTTAGTGTTTTTACTATGATGT
>NW_008448009.1:0-519 GCF_000622305.1 Nannospalax galili
GAGTTTAGAGCCTTGGCCCACTTTCAGCTTCTCCCTCCTTGGTGTTTACCGGCGAAGACAGGAGCGCTCAGCTTCTTGCTCTGCCTCCCATACCTCCCTACCGCCATGATGGACTCTTAACCCCCTCTGAAGCTGTAAGCCAAAATAAACTCTTTCTTCTTCCATAATTTCCTTTGGTCACGGTGCTTATCACAGCAACAGCAAAGTAACTAATAAATCACTCTTGACTTTTGCCTTTGGGGGATAATTTTTAAAATTTATTATTTTGAAAATTACATTTTAGCGTGTGTGTGTGTGCGTTTGTATGTGTCTGGAAGTCAAAGAACAACCAGAGGGAGTCAGTTCTCTTCTATTATGTTGGTCCAATTAATAAAACTCAGGTTATTAGACTTGGCAGCTAGTGTCTTTTTGTGTTGAGCATCTCGCCAGTCTATTTATTAATTATTATTTTTATTGTTATTATTGTATGAGTGAGTGAGTGTGTGTGTATGTGTGTGTGTCTGCCTGTCTGTCTGTCTG
>NW_008448010.1:0-519 GCF_000622305.1 Nannospalax galili
AAAAAATGAAGTGGTGCTTTGGTTTCTTTCCATACCTGTTTTCTAGAAGAACCTGTGAAGGTGACCCTGGAAGCACCAGTGGTTCAGTTCTATGCCCCAGACCGGTTACTGCCAGTTTCTAGTACTGGCATCTCATTTTCACATTCCCAACAGCAGCTGCCAAGGTTTTCCCAGCTAGCTTTATGTTTTCTTCTTCTATAGGAGTCGTTTGTAAGGTCAATGAAAATCTTCAGATGGTTTTGGTTTTCTGTCTCCTGCGACCTGAAGTTTCCAGTCTGAGGAGTGAAGGTCATGCTGGATCCATCCTTCTCCATTCATTGCTGTGAAAGAAAAAGATGACCCTTCAGATGATTTTTCTCCATCTCACATCCTCATGTCTAACTAGAACCAGCCTCACATTGTATCCATGCACTGCCCTCCTCTGTAGATTTTCTACCTCTCATTATCATCTGTTCATCTCTGACGATGCTTCTTTACAAACTATAGACATGTGTTTCTGTGTTGGTGGGACAGACCACT
>NW_008448011.1:0-519 GCF_000622305.1 Nannospalax galili
TGCTTGTATTTGTTGTGCATCTTTTTAGAAGAGGAAACTAGTCTATATTACAGGGATTATGATTTAGAAAAGGCCTCTTTGAGATAGCCTGCACTAAAAATCAGTGTTTCCTAATAACTAAGAAAATAACTGGTCATCCCCCAAATGAAAATGGCCAACTCACCAAAACATGGTACTATTAACAGATGAAAAACACAGAATAAAAAGTGCTGGTTTTGTTGCCTTTACTTTTGGGGGGAAGGGTAGGAGAGGAAGGGAAGTTTTGAGACAGTGTCCCTGTAGCCCCAGCTGGCCTGAAACTAGTAAGTAGATCAGGCTGGCCTTGATCTCACAGAGATCCTCCTGCCTCTGCCTGAGTACTGGGATTGAAAGAATGAGTCATCATGTCCAGCAAAGTGCTGGATTTGTGTAGGTCGTTGATACAAGAATAGGTTTTGTGTTTTACTTTTAAAACTGGCAACTCTTGCATGCCTGTCTTTTAATTTTCATTTCTAAGTCCAATATTAAACCAATTTTTTT
>NW_008448012.1:0-519 GCF_000622305.1 Nannospalax galili
GGCACCCGAGTGGTTCCATGTCTGGGCTCTTGTCAACAGTACCATGGCAAACACGGAGGTGCAGGTATACTTGGTAAGCTGATTTCGTTTCTTTGGGTTAAATACCGAGCAGTGAGGCAACTGGATCAGATGGTAGAACCACTTTCAGCTGTGTGAGGAGACTCCGTTCTGTTCTCCCCAAAGGCTGGCTCGGTCTGCACTCAAACCAACAGCAGGTCAGTTCCTCCCTATTTTCATCCTTGCTGATGCTTATAAAGTTTTTTGATAACAACCATCTTTATGGGGGCAACATCATGACAAGTGATACTTTGATTTGTAGTTCCTTTACGGCTAATCATGTTGAACATTAAAATATATTGTTTGGACATTTATATTTCTTCTTCGTATAAGAAGTATCTTATATTGTTGCAAAAATCTCTGGATTTTTCATGAAGTTTTTTCTTGCATGTGTGTGGATTGTATGCATGCTTGTGCATATGTGTGTTCCTACATGTGTGGGTGTGTGTGTATGCACATGGG
>NW_008448013.1:0-519 GCF_000622305.1 Nannospalax galili
CAATTGAGAAACAAACTAGGACAGTGTGGAAGGGGCCAGAGAGTAGATGGATCTAGGTTCTGAGGCCTGGAGGGGAGTAAAGAGAAATGAGAGGTCTCCATCCAGGCAGGCCTGTCTGGGGCAGTGAGGCTAGCTCCCTTCCAGATGGCATTAGTCCACAGTGGGCCCAATGGGGCTTATATTGCCTTCTGATTTATATGACATTTTAATTGGTGACAATTAGGCTCTGCTTTAGTAGTCCTGGGAACTTTAGTCTCTGGGCTGTTACCCCAGGAAGCTCCCTGCTTAAAACAACTACCACCACCACCCAGAGAACAGAAACCATATCAGCCTCATCTTTCAAGATTGGAGATGAAGCTAGGTTTGGAATGTCTCTGTCCCTCATATCTTCCCTTAGAGCTCACCCAAGACCCTGGGGCAGTCCTGCTATCATGGCAGCAACTTGCTAGAGAAGAAAAGAATCTGTGCTCTCTCACATAAGGGAGGGTAGGCCCAGGGTGAGTCAATCTTCCCTTTTTT
>NW_008448014.1:0-519 GCF_000622305.1 Nannospalax galili
TTTTTTAAATTATATGTGCATGAGTGTCATGACTGCATGTACATAAGTATACACATTTCATGCAATGCCTCAGAGGCCAGAAAGGGTCTCTGATCTCCTGGAACAGCAGTTACAGATGGCTATTAGTTGCCATGTGGTTGCTGGGATTCAAACCCAGGTCTTCTTCAAGAACAGACTTCTGTTAACTTCAGAGCCATCTTTCTAGCCCCTTATGTCTGTATTTTTTATGACAGACTTTCTCATTCTATAGTAGAATATTGTCATGATTTCTTTTTGAGTCTGCTTATAGTTCTATAGGCACAGTTCTTAATATCTAAATTGTGTGTCAAATGCAGCATTTAAAACATGCCAAATCTGATATATACTGTTTTCCAGTTTGTAAGCAAAAAGAAAATGCATACAATACTTGTAAATACATTATTTCAATCAAGAAACTAAATATAATTCACAAAAGCTGTTTAAAAAAAACACGATGGAGGGGTGAGACAATGTGAGAGATAAACAATGCCTAGCTAGTTT
>NW_008448015.1:0-519 GCF_000622305.1 Nannospalax galili
TTGAACTTTGATTTTTTTATTTTACCATATTATGAAATAATGAAAACATATAAACATTTCTGTAACTTAATGTAACAGAGAGATCATTCTCCTTACTGAGCCATTGAAATGATTCCTTTCAAATAATCAAGATTCTCCTTTTCCTTCACCGTAGTAGAAGGATGCCAAGTAAACATGTGTCACATGAAAGTGCTTTCTTACTCCACAAAAAGAAATCACATCTTCAATGAGGAATTTTCCAGTGGCCATGAATTATCCATGGGACAAGTGGCATTAATGGAAGATTGTTAATGCATAGTATATTCATTCAACTGAGTCAATAATTGCCATAAATTATTTTAAAATCCTTTATAAATAAGACAACATGACTTTAGTTGGTTACCGAACTAACCTGTAGACTTTGCCCTTCAAAAAGCTCCAATTCTGGGACTACAAATCTTTCTAAATAAAACACTTATTTTTTTTTAATTTTTAATTTTTATTTTATGTGTATGCATATATTGCCTGCATGTAGGTAAG
>NW_008448016.1:0-519 GCF_000622305.1 Nannospalax galili
GCCAAGGCAGGAACTCAGGGCAGGAACCTGGAGCACAGACCATGGAGGTACGCTGCTCACTGGCTTGCTCCCCTGGTCTGTGCTCCGCCTACTTTCTTATACAGCACAGGACCAACCACCTGTCCAGGGGTAGCATTGCCCACAGTGGGTTGGGCCATCCCAAATCACTCAACAATCAAGAAAATGCCCCATGACATATGACATGGCCACAGGCCAGTTCAATGGAGGAAATTCCTCAATTGAGATTCCCTTTAACCAGGTGTAGCAAGTTGATAACTAAAGCTATCCAGCACATAGTGATAGTTGAATTAAGAGTCCTTTAATAACAGCCAGCAGTTAAGAGGGGCCATCACCAGAAAGAACTCTCGACTCTGAGGAAAAGCAGAGCAGGGTTTATAAAGCATAAAACCACAACCCTATCATGCCGGCAGCAAAGCCAACAACCATACTTACATCAGATCACCATAATTACACCAGACCAGAGGCAGGTCAGTTAACAAAGAGGTTTTCAGTTAACAA
>NW_008448017.1:0-519 GCF_000622305.1 Nannospalax galili
GGAAGCTCCACTCACTTGGATGTATCTAACATTTTATTCCCTTGAACAACTCTTTTGCTTTTAACTTTCAGGCTCAAACCTTCATTAAAATGCCTTTATGATACTAACTAGACCTAAAATTCCTCTCAGCAATTGAAACCAGGAATCTCAGTTTGATTTTTTTCAAGGGTACATTATAAGAGCTAGATAACCTAGCCAGATTCTTGCTCCCAAGAGAGCAGCATTAGTCAAAATGAGATAACTTCCTCCACAAAGGAGTACATTCTGGGTTCAAAGCAGGTCTGACAAATGCATACAGCCTTATAACCTTGGATACTTGGAACATCTTGAACCTTATTAAAACAATATCCTCCGGTCTATTGTCTGGTAAGTGTTTCACAGATCCTTAAAATGCAAATTGTCCCTACAAAACATCATTCATTAGAATCATGAGATACATATTTCATTAAGCTACAGAATTTAATGTTATGACATAGATTTTTTTAATTAGGACTTTCTTCAAAAACAGATTCTAAATAA
>NW_008448018.1:0-519 GCF_000622305.1 Nannospalax galili
TGTATAGGAGCAGTGGGCATGCCAGAACACAAACCCTGTAGCCAGAATTCTTGAAACTCAGCCTGAATTCTTGAAAAAGATCTGGTGACCCTCCCATACACTACATACCCAAAGGGAAGAATGTCCTCACAACATTGCACAAGGAATCCAGGACTCCAAGAGCCATGTTCTACTGCTTTCAGTCATGGGAGAAACACCATGACTGAAAGCAGCCTGGGAAGGGATGGGTTTGTTTGGCTTATGGGTTTCAGTTCATTATCCAGGGTCACTAAGGCAAGAGCTCAAGTAAGGACCTGGCTAGAACACCGATAACTGGCTTGCTTCCTTCTGCCAAGCTACCCTCTGACACAGCCAGGCCCACTGATGGCAGCACGCACTGTGAGCTGGCCTCTCCTACATTAGTTAGCAATCAGGAACATGCCCCATAGACATGCCACAGCCAGTCTGATGATGGGAGTTCCTCATTTGAAGCTCCCTCTTCCCAGCTGTGTCAAATTGCCAGTCAAGAGTTTAGCCATC
>NW_008448019.1:0-519 GCF_000622305.1 Nannospalax galili
ACACACACACACACACTGCTTATTTATCTCATAGTTCTGGAGAGTCAAGCACATGACATGGGGTTTTATTTGGTTCTCATGAAAACCATCTGTGCAGTGATAACATGATGATGACAGTGCATGTGAGAGAACAGAATCATGTGACAAAAGGGAAGTTATAGTTATGTCAGGTGTGGTGGTACAGGCCTGTGATCCACAGGATTCAGGAGGTGAATGCAGGAAGATCAGAAGTCCCAAATCCAGCCTTTGTTGCCTATTGAGTTCCAGGCCACCTTGGGCTACATGAGACCTTGTCTCCAAAAAAGAAAAGGAAGTTAGAGTGAGACTAGAAATCCTTTTCAAAGACACAGCTTCAGTGACCCGAGGACTTCTCACTCATCTATGCCTCTTTTGAAGTTTTTTAAAATTATGTTTTTATTTATATTGTGGGGGATACATGCATATCTCATAGCATATTTTTTGTTTTGGGGGCTGTTTTTTGGTGTTTTTGAGACAGAGCCTCCCTGTAGCTCCAGCTGG
>NW_008448020.1:0-519 GCF_000622305.1 Nannospalax galili
GAAAGGGGGTGGAATCCTATAGACTTGCCTGCCCTGTTTTGAGTTTGTGAATCTCAGCAGTCTGAGTTACACATAAAGAATGTAATTGTTTATAACTTCCTGCTTTACTTTTTCAGGGAAGCAAGGACCTTGTTTTCAAGGTCCCAGGATCAAATCACAAAGAAAGTTGTCCCATGCGTGAACAGAAGAGATGATATGCACCATGGGAGGAATTGAATGGACTTCTCAGTGCATAGAAGAGTTGCCAGGACTTCCTTGACATTCCTATCTGCTCTGAGTGATATCATTAGAACAAATGTGATGTAAACTCATCCAATTTGGAAAATTAAGATTTGTGACATGTTAAAGGGTATGGCCTCAATCAGCAAAAGAAGGAATTTCTAGGCCCAACTTTGTTTCCAGAATATGGTCCTAACAGAGACGTGAGGGCAGTTTCTATTCCTAGCAGAATCAGGTTAGAGGATGAAGTTTGTTCTCAGCCCTGCAGGGCTGCTGGAAGGTCTTTTCATTCACACACTC
>NW_008448021.1:0-519 GCF_000622305.1 Nannospalax galili
GCCCACTCAGGGCTGACTTTACGTGGCCTAAAAGTCAATCTAGTGTGCTGCAGGCCGAGATGCATTCTAAGACTGGAACCTGCCCAAGATGATTTCAAACTGGAAACCTGGTGGGGCAGGCCCATGAGCAACTGAAATTGTAAAGTTAGAAAAAGAGGCAGAAAAGACAGATGGAGTTGAGATGTGAGTTGAGGGCTTTTCTGTGGCACCGAGGCTTATCTGGTGATTGGTGCTACCTGCCTCATAGTTTGGGGTGTAGGGCGGGTCACACTCATTAGATACCTGCTTTTGGAAGGTGGGGTTTAAATGGCATGTGGGAGAGACGTTGGCAGCTTAAACTGTCCCCTCAAGGGCAGGACCTTAATTTACTTTGATGGTCAGACTACAAACAACTGCCCTCCTTGGTGCTGTAATAGTCGTTAATTTAGGAACCATTTAATAAACACACCCAAACCAACATTTATTGAGGACTATATGTATGTCAGGTATCCAGCCATGTGTTCACATACAAGGTGTGTG
>NW_008448022.1:0-519 GCF_000622305.1 Nannospalax galili
TTAGGTATGCTGGCTGGTTAAAGAGCGCCTAGGATCCTCTTGTCTCTGTCCCTGAATATTGGGATTACAGGGACATGCAACCATGCCCAGCTTTTTATGTGGGTGATGGGGACTCAAATTTAGGCCATCATATTTGCAAAACAAGCACTCTTATCTGATGAACCATCTCCCTAGGCTTCAGTTTACTTTCATTCAGTCTGGGACCTAAATCCGTGGAATGGTGCCACCCACATTTGGAGGATGTGTCTCCCCATTCTCATGCAAAGAACCAGAGGCGTGTTTCCATGGTGATTCTCAATCCAGTCACGTTTGCAGTGAAGATTAATCTTCACAAGTATTCTTGATCTTGGAAAGAGACAGAGTTAGAGATAGATATAAAGATATAGATTTATAGACAGACAGACAGTTTTGTAAGAGTTGTTTTATTTTGTATTTATGTGAATCTGTGTCTTTGTGTGTATTTACACATGAGTGCAGTGTCTCCAGAGGCCAGAAGAGGGCATCAGATATCCTGGAACT
>NW_008448023.1:0-519 GCF_000622305.1 Nannospalax galili
CACAATGGAACATTGTGAAATCATATTGTAACACTGTGATGGCACCATAGAATATTGAGATGGCACATGGGGCTATAGCGTTGGCACATTGAATCATTGTGATGTCACATTTGAATATTGTGAAGTCAAAATGGATCACTGTGAATTCATATCATAACATTGTGATGGCACCATGGAACATTGTGATGGCACATTTGACGATTGTGCTGTGACAACGGAACATTGTGAAGGCATATTGTAACACTGTGATGACTTATTGGAGCAAAATAAGGGTACTTGGGGAGATCGTGTTGGCACATTGGAGCATTGTGATGTCATATTAAAGTATTGTGAATTCAAAATTGAACATTGTGAAGTCATATTGTAACGCCCTGAATGGCAATTTGAAATATTGTGATGTGACTTTGAAGCATTGTGATGTCACAGTGGAGCATTGTGATGTCACAATGGAACATCGTGATACCATACTGGAGCAATATACTAGCACATGGACCCATGTTGTTAGCAGATTAAAGCATT
>NW_008448024.1:0-519 GCF_000622305.1 Nannospalax galili
TGGATGAACCCACACTGAAGGGCATTTGGGGACACAAACCTGACTCTATAGGTCAGAAAGTAGAAAGGTGGTAAAGATACAGGTGGGCATCTAAATAGGACCAACGCATATTACATGAAATTCACACACAAAAAGTCCTATTAATAAAAAAAAGATGTGTATCTATTTTATGTAAAGAATTCTTAAATTGAAGGAAGGACTAGGACAATGGCTTTATGGGTGAAGTTCTTGCTGCACAAACATGAGGACTTGAGTTTAGATGCCCAGCACCCATGTAAAAAGTTGGCTGTGGTGACATACGCCTATAATCCCACCACAGGGAAACAGAAACAGAATTCCAGGGCTTGGTAGCTAGCCAGTTTAACCATCTGGTGAGTTCTAGGCTCGGGGAGAGATCCTGTCTCAAAAAATAATGTGGAGTGTAATGGAGGAAGACATCCAGTGTCACCCTGACCTCTACATGTGCACATGGCTATGTGTACCTCCACACACATGCACAGACACACAGACACACACACA
>NW_008448025.1:0-519 GCF_000622305.1 Nannospalax galili
ACACACATGCTTTTCCTGCATAAGCAGATTTTTCCAGATGTGGAAGCAAAGCCTGTGGCTTGCTCAGCTGCAATTATGGCCAAAAGAATTGGCAAGCCTCCTCCCCACCTCCATTCCAGCTGCTTAGAGGAAGCATCGCCTCACCCGTGGCCTGTGTCTTGCTGAGGCCACAGGGTGCACAGATTGGTGTGGACAGTCCCTCTACAGACCAGGCCCTGCTGAGGCCAAGCTCCCTCTTCTGCTCCCTCTGTCTGTCTCTTTAATTCAATATGTCCCCCAGGTGTGTCTGGACTGTAGCTGGTGACAGTGAACAGAAAGCATGTCAAAAGATGACACACATCCCCAAGCAGCCCAGGAAGGGCCAGGTGGTGCTGTTAGGAAGAGGACCCAAAGGCCTCTTTATGGTCACACAGGAGGGCTCTGGAAAGATTCGTCATCAGAGTTTGCTCCTCAACCTGGTGTTTATTTCTGAGATAGCAGTTTGAGAAGAATGGGAAAAAAGGAATTGCCAAAAGAAGT
>NW_008448026.1:0-514 GCF_000622305.1 Nannospalax galili
AAAAAACCCATATCTCTCTTTTATTTTACTCTAGAAATCTCCACTGTCACTACTATTTTTTTCAAAGTGAACCAATGACTTTACTTAGTATACTGACATAACATGGGGTTTGTGGGTGTGTTACTTATTTTCATCCCTGAGAACTACCTCAAACCTATTGCCACCTCCCCACCCTCCAAAAGCTGCTCTATCATCACCATGAAGCCCAAAGATGAAGAACACTTTGGGCATCTTGATTACAGTGAATCCTCATTGTATTGTGTTGTACCGTGTGTGTTTGTGTTGAGAGGAAGAGTCTGGATGTCTGGAATTTCAGTGATGGAGGTGAGGTGGTGGGTTGGAAGGTTAGTCATAGCTTCACCAATGCACACATTGAGTTCTAAATAAAGGGACACTGAAATCATGACCAAAACACAGAATACTAGGGAAAGATTGTGATGTGTCCAAAAGAAACCTACACATAATGCTAGAAGGTGTGTGTGTGTGTGTGTGTGTGTGTGTGTGTGTGTGTGTG
>NW_008448027.1:0-519 GCF_000622305.1 Nannospalax galili
AAAAAAAAAACCCCAACTTTCAATGAGCTTTTGTACTTTTCATACCATAGATCATAATCAAATTTAGACTCCCTCCCCTATCCATGCACCCCATCCTCCACCACACCTCCTGTATTCTGCCATATATGTTAAAACCCTATCAAGTCAAGCATTTGTACCTAGAGGTCCTTTGGCATAAGGTCATTCACTGGAGTCTAGCCAGCCTATCTAGAGATCATTGGTCATCATTGCCTCTCCCAGTAGTAATCGGTCTCCAAAGCTCCCATACTGGCGCTGACCATCACCCATTTCCCTCACTCTAACTCTGGGCTCTTGTCTGATTGAGTTGGCATGGGTCCTGTGCTCTACGCTCCCATTGCCAAAGTTCACACATGCAGGTTTCCGGTCACCTGAAAGCCTCTGCTTCCCTATGTTCAGGGACCAGCCCTGGGTCTTTCAATCTTTCCGCCTCCTTGTCTGAAATGATCCCTGAGCCATGGGTGGGAGAGGTTTTATACAGGAGTCCTATCCAGGGAAACA
>NW_008448028.1:0-519 GCF_000622305.1 Nannospalax galili
CCCGGTCCTCTGCAAGAGCAGTCAGTGCTTTTGACCACTGATCCATCTCTCCAGCCCCCATATTTTGCCATTTATTTGTAACTCAATTTGTAACCCACCTGTGGTTCTCAGGGGAGACCTGTGTAGGAGGTGATGTCATGTTGCAATGTGGAAAGGTTGACCATGCCTGCAAGCCAAACTACCTGCCAACTCTGCCACTAAAGACATCATTTCAGAACTCATTACACCCAAGCCTTGGGTGTAAAGGCTGTTTCTGAATCACAACTCCAAAATTATGAAACAAGTAAGAGGGAAGAAAAAGAAGCAATTACTCCTGCTTCATTTGAATGCACTATAAAATTCTTAAATGCATGAGGAAAATAATATTAAGAGGGAGACAAAAAAAAATACATCAGTGGCTAGGCATGGTGACACACCACTTTAATTCCTGCACTTGGGAGGCAGAGTCAGGTGGATCATTGTGAGATGGAGGCCAGCCTGGTCTCTATAGCAAGTTCCAGGCCAGCTGTGGCTACAGGG
>NW_008448029.1:0-519 GCF_000622305.1 Nannospalax galili
ATTTCTCCAGGTTACCAGTACAGAGCAGATCTGAGATGAAAAGTAAACCTGGAGAGCACATGTCCTTAACTTTACTAAGACTTCCCACTTGCAGGCAGTGCTGGCTTTTTGTCCTGAGGCTGAAGACTCAGACTTTCATAGAAGCCCAAGTGGAGGGCATGTCCTTCTGGTGGTTTGTCTTGCCCTTTCCAGAACTTTCTTTTTCTTCTTCATTTACACTGCATTTTCTTTTTTCTTATTTCTGCCTCTTGCCTGTGCTCTTCTGTATCTGTTGCTTCGTGCTTGCCTTTACCTAGATACGTCTTTCAGTTCTAGATAACCATTGGAATTTGGGGGCATTCCTATTTTCCAGAATCACAAATTGAAATTCTCAGTTAGCAACACTCATATAAAAGCTTGAGAGAAATCAAAGCCCTGGTGAAAAAGACTGTAGTCTCCACACTGAGGACAGAAGTTGTGGACTCGCCAGCCTGGGTTTGTGTTTGTTTGCTATGTCTGAGGTTCTTTGGACCATGTGCT
>NW_008448030.1:0-517 GCF_000622305.1 Nannospalax galili
CTGGGGCTACAGGGAGACCCTGTCTCAAAAAGACCAAAAAATAAATAAAAGAGGAAACAAAGCTGTGTTTCCCTGTGTTGTGCGGTACAGCGGCTTGCTCCTTCCCCAGACAACATGAAGATGCCTATACATCCAGAGCTACATGTGCTGTGCCACAGTCTTTGTCTGTCACAGCTTCCAGTTGGTTAGAGTAGATGGCTGTGACAGAACGGGACTTCCTCTGCCCATTAGCAGCTTCCAGAACAGAGAGACTGTTTTTTTCTTCTACTGAAATCTAATCAGGTGGCTTCTAGGGTGATTTCAAATACATCAAATCTAGGGAAGCTTTCTCCTCTGGCTAGTGTTTGAACATGCTCTTTGATGAACAATCATCCTCCTTTTTCTTTTCCTGTTACTTGGTTGAGAGATCATTAAGTTGTAGCCGCAGGTACCTGTTATTATTACTAGTGATGATGGGTTAGCGGTTACGATGTCTATTGCTCCTAATCCCAGTACTGTGAATGCGATGATGATGACA
>NW_008448031.1:0-519 GCF_000622305.1 Nannospalax galili
TTCTTCCTTTGAGAACTCTCTGTTTAGATATTTAACCCATCTTTTAATTGGGCCAGTTGGTTTCTCCCTTCGTTTTTTGAAAAAGTTCCATGGGGTGCTGAATAGAAGGTGTATTCTTTGGCAGTTGGGTGGAATATTTGAAAGGTGTCTGTTAGGTCCATTTGATATATGGTATCATTTATTTCAGATATCTCTCTGTTTATTCTTTGTCCAGTTGACATGTCTGATGGAGACAGTGGGGGCATTGAAGTCCCCTACCATTACTGAGTTGGAGTTAATTTGTGTCTTAAAGTCCTGTGGTGTTTGGACACAGATTCGAGGGGCTTATTTTCCTTGACTGAGCATCACAGGAACTTCATGACTGCACCCATGTGTGCTGATACATGGGGTGCCTTTGACTGAAGTATATATAGTACTTAAAAAAATAGACTTTTTTTCTCTCTATTTGCAAAAGAAAGTGACAGAAATGGAGTGGAGCTGACAGCTACATTTGCAGTAGAGTTACTGTTCATTTTTTTT
>NW_008448032.1:0-519 GCF_000622305.1 Nannospalax galili
AACAACCATTTATTTAAAAAATAACACTTATTCGGCTTCTCTAGTATATAATGTATTTATGCTAGACACAGAGCTGTAAAAATGAGTATAACAAAATCCTGATCACCATTAATCATATTGTAACTCAGTGGGATACTGGCACATAAACAAATAATTACAATGAAATCAAGTAAGTGCATGATAGAATGTCTCAGAAAATGAAATAGCTAATCATGTATATCTCTCAGGCCAGAGCTCCAAAGAGCTTAAAGTACTGAGACACCTAGAAATCGTTTAAGGAAAAAAATGAATAATAAACATAAATTCCATATTCATTCTGAGCAAAAATCTCTGCTTGTAAATTGAAGGTGGGAAGTTGGCCCAGCTTTAGTCTGTGAGCAGCCATCTCTATCACCTAATGCAAGTTTTCTAACTCATCTCTGAATTTTTACAACTATAGCTGAGAAACTGGAGACCATACCACCCCCAGCCAATGTGTCTGGAGACTAACCAACCAGTCAAGAGCTGCCCTGCCTAGCC
>NW_008448033.1:0-519 GCF_000622305.1 Nannospalax galili
ACCCCCAGCACTCAGAAAGCAGAGGCAGATGGATCTCTGAGATCAAGGCCAGCCTGGTCTACAGAGCAAATTCCAGGCCAGCTGGGGATACAAGGAGATCCCTGCACCTTCCCCCGCCCCCAAAGAGCAAATATTTAAGGACATAAAACAAAATAAAGCAAAAATAAAGGTATCTGTTGTTGAAGAGGGCCTGCATGAGTTTGTTTGCAATGTTATGTTTGCAAGGAAGAAAAACTTAAGTTTCACTCACAGTTGAATCTGACATTTGAGCATGGAAGGGGAGACTCAGGATGGACTGGGTTCCCATTACGTGGCTTTGGGCTGTTAACAGAGGAGTATTTTGTAATTGGTGCATCCATTTTCATTTTCCCTCTCACAATGCCTTCCTGGTAAGTTGTCATGTCAGACAATTAATCATGTGAATAACTGAGGATTTGTTTTTAATACCTCAAAAAGGGAAATGATAAGCCTGATACGGTAGCACATGCCCACATTTGCTTTGCTTGGGAAGCTGGGGGC
>NW_008448034.1:0-519 GCF_000622305.1 Nannospalax galili
TTGGGTATAGAATCCTATTGTCTGTAAATAGATCCTTGGACTTCTTCCTTTCCTGTTTGCATCCCCTTTATTTGGTCCTCTTCTTGCTTAGCTAAGACTTCCAGCAATTCTGAGGGGAAGTGGAGAAAGTGGATACCTGTGTCTTGTTCCTGAATTTAATGGAAATGCTTTCAGTTTTTCCTCATGGAAAAGATTGTTGGCCACTGATTTGTTGTGTATAGCGTCTGTTATGTTGAGATGCTTCCTCCTATTCCTAGTCTCTTCAGGGCTTTTGTCAGGAAAAGATGTGGGGTTCTGCCAAAAGTGATTTCTGTCTTTGAGTGTATTTATGTGGTGTGTTACATTTACTGATTTGCATATGTTGAATCATCCTTGCATCTTTGAAATAAAGCCAATTTGATCATGATGAATGATCTTTTAAATGTATTATTGAATTCAGTTCATAAATATATATTACATATAAACTGAATATCAGTTTATAAATATAAATTATATATACACATATATATTGGTTTTTTT
>NW_008448035.1:0-519 GCF_000622305.1 Nannospalax galili
GGCTGCTCATTGGACTCAGTGTTATAACCAACATTTCTTTTTCCATTTTTTTTTTTTGTTACAGAATGTCTGTCAACTTGGAGACATTAGAAAATGATGGATTTCAAAGTCTCCCTCACAGGAACCTTGGTTATGGACTACACATCCATCATTCACAAGCTATTAATGCTCAATCTTCAATGGTGGAATTAACTACAAAGGCTCTGCTATTAAATTAGTTCTGATAATATGAAAGGTAAATTGGAGAATGAAAGGAAATTTGAAACATATGTAGTGGTCTCTGGATGCAACTAAAAATAAAGGATTGGATCATGCAATGATAATGTTTCAAAAGTATGACCTGATATAATGGGTTATATTCATTATGTTAATTTTAATCAAATGGAATAACCAAAAATACATGCAAGGATGTCATCTAGTTCCATCAACTGTAAAAAGTTATATCTAAAATAGTTAGTTGTAGAAAAGCAAGTTGAAGTATTGAACACTTTAACAAGACAATAAGTACAGATGCTCTAC
>NW_008448036.1:0-519 GCF_000622305.1 Nannospalax galili
ACACTGGTAACTCTGCTTGGGTTTCTGAACATTCACACACACACTCAGACATACACACACACAAACAGACACACACACACACACTCAGATATACATACTCAGACACAGATACACACACACAGATACACACACGCACACACACACACAGTTACACTCAGACAAACACTCGGACAGACACACATGCATACAAACGCAGACACACACAGACACAGACACACACACACTCAGATACACATACTCAGACACAGATTCACACACACAGACACACGTGAGCACACACACACAGTTACACTCAGACAAACACTTGGACAGACACACATGTATACAAACTCAGACACACTCACACAGACACAGACACACACACTCACACCCACACAGACACACACTCACTCAGATACACATACTCAGACACAGATACACACACACAGTCGCACTTAGACACACACTCGGACAGACACACATGCATATACACACAGACCTACTCAGACACACAGACACACACAGTCAGACAAACACAGT
>NW_008448037.1:0-519 GCF_000622305.1 Nannospalax galili
CATGCAGGCAATACATTCATACACATACAATAAAAATAATAAATAAAATATGTATTTTTTAAAAGACACAGCGTCTTACTCCTCTCCTAAAATATCTGGTTTTGAAAGCGCCAAGTCTCGTCATATACACATGATGCAGTTTAGCTTCTGAAGCTAGCTGGCAAAAGGCTGTGCAGTTTCTGCCTTCGTCACTGAGCACCTACTCTGGGAGCCCTGAGCTCCATGTGAGGATCTGCAATCTGGACATGCCATGCTGTTATACATAGGCCCCGGGTAGATACCCAGTAGACAACCCCAGTCTTTGAGTCATCCTTGTGAGTAAACAGACTGCAGATGATTCCAGCTATCAGCTGTCAAGTCCCCTCCAGCCTCAAGTCCCCTCTTCCTAGCTGAGGTCCAGACACCATGGAGTGGAGACACATGGGCCCCACTCCATTTGGGGAGTGGGAGGGCATCTACAGTAGTAACTGGAATAATCCTCAAGAAAGGTTCCAACACATAGGCATTGAAAATAGCTCT
>NW_008448038.1:0-519 GCF_000622305.1 Nannospalax galili
TGGGGTAACTGGAGAGTCAGTCAGGTTTTAAAAGCACAGGAGCAAGCTCAGGGAGCCCGCCCAGGGTCTGGTGTCCCAGGAAACAGGCATGAGGAAGGCCAAGGGGGGCTGTGGGAAAGGTTTCTGTGTCCTTGCAGGAAAGCACATGGCCGATGGCTGGTGCCACTGCTTCTGAGGTTCTGAGCTTTTGCACCTCGGCAGGCGGACGCCAGCACCGCTTCTGAGCTTCTGCGCGGTGGCCTGGGGCCTGTGTCGCCGCTTCCGCCATTTCGTGCTTCTCCACGGTGGCGGACAGCGCCACTTCACGGTCGCTTCCGCACTGCTACTGCGCTGGGGTGGTCGGCGCTGCTTCCGCGCCTCTTCCTCTGTTCTGTGCTTCTGCCCTGTGGCCCGTGGCGAGGGCCTGGACTTCTGCACAGTGGCCCGAGCGGCCGTTTGCGCGCTTCTGAGCTTCCTCGCCTTGGCCGTCGGCGCCACTGCGCGCCGCGTCAGCGCTTCTGCCCCGGTGCCGGTAGCCAT
>NW_008448039.1:0-519 GCF_000622305.1 Nannospalax galili
AAGTGAGTACCACAGTCTAAAGGAAATTCTAAATTAGGTTCACTCATACACATTTCTTCTCCATGGGGGTATGGATGCCATGGCCAGGACAGGGCCTGGACTCTCCTATTAAATCAGAAATGCTCACAGACAGGCAGAGAAAGCAGGGCTTAGATGGCTTTTTCTTTGTAGCCCTGTTGAGGAGGAGGCAGGGCAATGACAGAAGAGGCAGGGAGGGGTCTGTCAGGAATCAGTCTTTGCACCAAGCCCTGCTCCTCTTGGCTAGGAGCCCAGAGAAGCCACACCGCCTGTGGGAAGCATTGTCTTCTCTTGCAGCCGGTGGATCATGAGGTTGTATAAGCACTGTGGGGAGCTGACACACCAGACTCACCTTCTACTGAACCACCTTCTAGGTAGGGATGGTCTTGTGGCCAGCTGGGCCACATATGCACAAGCATAAGTCTATTGGGTGGAGCTTCTAGGAGATTTTGTTTCCTGGTTAGAAAAATGTACAGATTCACCTGGCACACCTCCCTCCCT
>NW_008448040.1:0-517 GCF_000622305.1 Nannospalax galili
CTTTCTTTCTTTCTTTCTTTCTTTCTTTCTTTCTTTCTTTTTTTTCTGAATCTCATGTAAGCTAGGGTAGCCTCCAACTCAATATACAACTGAGGTTAGTTTTGAACTCTTGATCCCCCTGCCTCTGTCTCCCAGTTGCTGGGATTACAGAAATGTGCCACCACAGCTGGCTCATGCTCTTTTGCTTCAGTGAGAAGAATTGCTCTTATAGCATAGGCTGAGCACCCCTAATCTGAGAAACCCAATATCTACAATGCTCCCAAATGCAAATTTTTCTGAGCACTGACACAACAGCACAAATCAGAAATTCCACACCTGTGAGGTTTGCCGTCAAAAGGCAGGTGTGGGGCCAGTGAGATGGTTCAGCATGGCAAAGGTGCTTGCTGCTAAGGGTGGCAATATGAGTCTGATCCCCAGAACCCACATAGTAGAAGGAAAGTATTGACTCTTGCAAGTAGTCCTCTGACCCACACATGTGTGCTATGGCATGTGCACACACACACACACACACACACAC
>NW_008448041.1:0-518 GCF_000622305.1 Nannospalax galili
TTTTTTTTTATACACAAGGCAGCAATTTATTTTTATTTAAATCCCCAATTCTGTGCTCCCTCTCTCGTGGGCTGTTGGAACCTAATGGAAATAGATTCTTTCCTGGTTGCTACAGCGCAAGTAAATTGGGATTACCAGTGCCAGATAATGATCCTTCCTCGCCCCCTGTGCTGATTTTTAAGTGTGGGTTTTCGTGTTTCTGAAACAAGCAGAGACATACACAGATTTCCCATTCATCTGTGGAGATAAAAGGATGAGATGACAACCAGAGCTTTGGACTGCTTGTAGACACGGTGTTCAGATTACTGAGACAGGATGGTTCACCTGCACCTCACTGACATCCACAGAACATGGAAGGGGCCTTATCCTCCGCTGATGGTAAAGTTAAGAGTCATTTAAACTTCACGAAGTCTGCACTGTCTCTCTTTGCTGTACGCTTGGTGTGCTGGATAGCTCAACTTGACACCCCTGGGTTGAGGGAGCCTCAATTGGGGCATTTCCTCCATTGGACTGGCCTG
>NW_008448042.1:0-519 GCF_000622305.1 Nannospalax galili
AAGTAATAAAGTTTTTAAAAAGATAAAGTATTTCTAGAAGTGTTCCCGTGTTCTGTGGATCTTCACATGCCATATTATCAAGTGATATCCTTTTCTGTTATTTTGTTTTTCAATGCCGGGAATCAAGCCCAGGACCTTTCACATGGCAGCTCACTACCACTGAACTAACCCCTCAAGTAGCATTTACTATCACTTAAGTGGCTAGTTGTGACAACAGTAAAAGACTCCTTCACACATATCAGTACGCAATGGATTAGGAAGCAGCTTTTAAACTTGACACATCTCATTGAGAGCTGATGTGTCCCTGAGGAAAGTACAAGAAAAGCCAAAGGCTGATGCTTAGAGAGCCATAGCTTTGAGGACATAGAAGAGGAAATGGGGCTTTCAGTCTCCCCTCTGTCCGCCACGTAGAGGAAGGCACGGAAGAAGCACTGCGGACGATCTCGTGATGCAGTGTCAGCCAGACCTCCCAGCCAGAGCCCTCCACCTGGGCCTGTGGCCTCTCCTGTTGTGTGTGTG
>NW_008448043.1:0-519 GCF_000622305.1 Nannospalax galili
ACTCTGATGACCTGTAGCCGGGCTGTTGGATGTAAATGAGCAACTGCCAGCAGACCCTGCGTGCCCACTGGTGCTTTCAGAGAAGGAGCCGTTCAGTCTAGGCTTCAAGTGCAGAGGAAGTGCAAACAGTCCCTGCACTTCAGAGCTGAGTTGCTTTTGCTCAGAGACAGTTGAGCAAAATCCCAGCACGCTCTGATTCATTCTGCCTGGTGATTGGTTGTTTTCTCTGGTGGCTGACATCATCCTGTTGCTGGGTGGAAAACTTCTGCAGCCCGGTCCTCCATACTGACTTCAGATTCTTGTAAAAGGGACATTGTATTTAACAGTGAAATCAGATTATAACTCAAATGGAATTAGAAAATCTTTCCGTGTGAGGGCTTCGGGTACCCTAAAGCTCCTGATGCAAAGCTCGCCCTCCGGCTCCCACCCTGTAATTTAGCAAATGCTTTTGTATGGCACTGGCCCTTCCAAGTCACCCAAGTCCCAAACCCCTCTAGAACCCCTTTGTAGATGGAAGTT
>NW_008448044.1:0-519 GCF_000622305.1 Nannospalax galili
TCCTCTGCAACAGCAGTCAGTGCTCTTAACCACTGAACCATCTCTCCAGCCCCAAATCTCAGGTATTTTTAAGAAACTAACCAAGTAAAGAAAAAATACAGAGATACATGGCCCGGCCTTCTAAAAATCACAAATTTAATGAAATTTCCTAGAATTAGTGCTGCCAAAAATGTAATTGTGCTGCTTATTTTAAGGAAATAAGCTAGCAGAGATTTTTCAGCAGATCATCTGGATGTGTTACATCTCTATGTGAAACTGACAATACTGATCTTCGCATATGGTTGGACTGTATTCCAGCACACCCAGCCCAGTGGCCCATTGGAATTCATTCTAAGACTTCTTGGCAGTCTTGAGATAGATTGTTCTGCTGCTTTTTATCCGGAGGCCACATCTTTGTCACCAATCATATGTGACTTTGGCCTCTGTGAGACTCTGTTTCCTCGTTTTTTAAATTTTTTATTTATTTACAGCCAGGCATGGTGGCACAAGCCTTTAATCCCAGCACTCAGGAGGCAGAGG
>NW_008448045.1:0-519 GCF_000622305.1 Nannospalax galili
GAGAGGTGTGGGCAGGGCCAGGACCAGAAGCGGTGCTCCTGGGGCCCAAGAGTGGCATTAAATTTGTCTGGGTGAGAAGGATCAGAAAGCAGTATTGGAAATAAGGACTTAAGCAGAAACTGAAATACTTTGGCAAAGCATCTGGCTGCTGTCTGCCCACAACCTAAGAGCATGTCTGAGGCTAAGCTGAAAAGTAATGGACCAATTTCTTTGTCAGAGGAAATTTCAAGGCAGCCTAACACAGAAGGAAACAAAGAATACACAGTTTGGAGAGAAAGAGATCACTAGGAAGTTTAATGTTGGATCCAGGTCTTGTGCTAAAGGAGAGACTTTCTTTGATAAAGAGATTAGATCCATTAAGGAGAAGCCTGAAGATTTTCCCACAATGGAAAGAGTACCCACATAGCGAGACCTAACCTAGCCAAGCTTCCTTGTGAAAGGAAAAAGCCTAAGGCATTTTCTCTTAGAAATCTGCAACCATGAAAGCTGCTGGTAGTGTGAATGAAGTGGGTTGGGGTC
>NW_008448046.1:0-519 GCF_000622305.1 Nannospalax galili
CCCCCGCCAACTTGTATACAAGGCCAGGCAAGCTGCAAAGTGAGAGTGGGTTGTCTTCTGCAACTGTGGATGACCAGCTCTGAGTTTGTAACAGTTACTGCCCTAACCCTTCATGTGTCCCCTTACTGTTCCTTTCCCTCAGGACATGTGAGTTTTGACTCCAGACCAGGAAAAGCATGTTGTCCATAAGGACACAGAGCTCTGGGACCTCTCACTTGTGGTTGGCTGTGCTCATTTTGGCAGGCTCCATGCTGCCCTGGAGTCAAGATTTGCCTGGGTTATGGCAGGGCTCTGTGTTCCCAGTACTTTCATTTAGCTGAAATCCTTTCCTTGTTTCTGTCAAAATAATACTTGGGTTTCCTGCAGCATTGCTTTGCAAAGAATGTTTTTCTTTTCCTTTTTTTTCCCCCTAAGATTTAATTTTGTCCAGGCATGGAGGTGCATGCCTTTAATCCCAGCAGAGGCATGCCAGCAGATCTGAGTTCAAAGCTAGCCTAGTCTACATAGTGAGTTCCGGGA
>NW_008448047.1:0-519 GCF_000622305.1 Nannospalax galili
TGAATCTGTGGGGAGAGGAGATACATAGAACTCACAGCAATGTCGAACAGAGGCAAGAAGAAATATCAAGGAAGCACAGAAGAGGAAATGCCCGGGAAAACTGAGGGATCTGGGGAGACCGTGCAAAGAGTATAAGGGCAGAGACGAAGTGCGAACACAGGCCGGACCGCACTGGACATGATGAATGTGGACCAGGAGAAGGTGGGGTGGAACCACATCTTAAAGACCCAGAAGGCAGTTCTCCACAACTATCCCTTCTGTCTGTAGGCAGTGAGAAGGCAGTGGCTTGCCTTACTCCATCTTCTTTTGCTACAACAGAATATCACAGACTGGGAAGTTTATAGAGAAGAAAGATTTATTTGGTTCATTGTTCTGCAGACTGGGAGTTCAGGCGACTGCATTTGGTGAAGGCCTTCCTGCTTGTGGAGATGCTAGAGTCACAAGGTAGAGCAAGTCATCACACTGTGAGGAGAGCACATGGGAAGGAGCCAAACTGCTTTTCATAACAGACTCATCCTC
>NW_008448048.1:0-519 GCF_000622305.1 Nannospalax galili
GCTATAGACTTACCCCAAGAGGCCTGAGGATAGTAGTGCAGTCTAGGAGCGGAGCTTAAACTTTTGACCTGGCCACTTTTGTCCTGCTAGTCCTCAGACAGGGATCTGAGGTCTGCTGTATTCAGTGCCCCTCCCTACAGCAGTTTCAGATCCATATTGCCCTAAAGCATGCCATCCTGATTTCCTACAGAATGACAGCAAAGACAGAGTGAAGGGTTAGAGGAGAGATCCCACAGACAGAATGAAGGTCTGGGATGGAGATCCCACAGGCAGAATGAAGGGTTATGATGGAGATCCCACAGACAGAAAGAAGCTAGAGCATGGAGGAAACATTTTCCTCAGGAGACAGGAAACCTGAAAACAAACTCACAGTGAGTGGCAATAGGGTTTCAGGGCAAAGCTTGATGGCAGGCTTCTTTGCACCTCAGGACCTCAGAGGGGTCCAGGGACTTTGAGGTGGAAGAGGGTCAGATTGTACTCAGGAATTCTCACTCTTCCCCATCCATCCAGGCCTAGGGA
>NW_008448049.1:0-518 GCF_000622305.1 Nannospalax galili
CTGGCTGCTCTTGCAGAGGACCCAGGTTCAATTCCCAGCACACACATGGTGACTAACAACCACCCATAACTCCAGTTCCAGGGGATCCAATGCCTTCTTTTGATCTCCATAGGTACTGCATGACACAGGTGCACTTACATACATGCAGGCAATAAACATAAAATAAATACTCAAACACATAAAGTAACTTTTCCTTTATTTTTATTTTATGTGTATGAGTACTATGCCTGCATTTATGTATGTGTACCCATGTCGTGCAGTGCCCAAGGAATGACAGAAGAGAGTGTCAGTCCTCTGGAACTGGAGTTACAGATGGTTGTTAGCTGCCATGCAGGTACTGGGAATTGAACCCCGGTCCTCTGCAAGAACAGCCAGTGCTCTTAACTGTTGAGTCATCGCTCCAGCCCCATCCCTTCTTTCTTAAAGTTGCCTTGATCATGCTGTTTTCACAGCAACAAAAAATTAACCAGTATGCATTTGTTAAGGAAACGTGTAAAGAAGGAGTTGCATTATATCCT
>NW_008448050.1:0-519 GCF_000622305.1 Nannospalax galili
CCCGTGTCCTCCATCCCTCATACCTGGACCCACATAAGCTCTGCCTCCAAAGAAAAGAGGCATCAGTATGGAGGCCAAGGACTTGTAGCCTGGCCCAGGCTGGGACAGGAGACAGGACCTGGGGGCCATGCTGAGAACAAGGCCAAGATGTCACCACCTCAGCCCTGAAGGAAGATGCTGCTTCCTTCCCTGAGTCTTGCTCTCTGGGGACAGCTATGATGGTGAGGCTAATCACCACATAGATGTTCTCTGTTTCCGCCTTCTCAGCCCTGGGGTGTGGCCACCCTCAGAGAACGAAGCCTCCCAAGGGCATTCTAAGCTTTTATAAGTCCCTTTCCTGACCTTTTGACATTAACAAAATACATTGATGTATATATGTGTGCATATGTGTCTGTGTGTGGGTATAGACGTGTGTGCCATAGCACACATGTAGAAGTCAGAGGACAGCTTGCAGGAACTAGCTCTGTCCTTCTACCACATGGGTCCCAGGGATTAAACATGGGTCTTCAGGCTCGGGGG
>NW_008448051.1:0-519 GCF_000622305.1 Nannospalax galili
CAGCTTGCCAGCTGTCACAGAGCTAGAGTAGATCTAGGACTTGCACCCAGGTAGGTGGCCTAGGCTACGGGCCACCTGCTACTTCAAAGTGCTATGCCCACTTCATCCCCTTAGTGCAGACCAGCTGTTCCCGGCCAGCAGTGCTTTGATTCACCCTCCCTCTCCATGGGGCACTTGTCTGAGGATGTTTTTAGATGTCACAACTTGGGGAGGGAAGAGGGAGGATACCTTCGGCATCTAGTGGGAAGTGGCTAGGGATATTTCTAAACATTCTCCGAGACATGGGACAGCCCCCACAACAAAGAATTATCTGCCCCAAGATACTAGTAGTGCTGAGATCTGAACTCCTACTGTATATAATATCTCACTATTCTGCTTTTGTCTGTCTTTTTCCTTTTGAGCCTGGGTGAGAGGCAGGGGAAGGAAGTACTCGTGGGAGGAAGGTAGACTGGGAAGATGGAAAGAGGATCATCTGACCCTAGTATCTTTCTGTGCTGTCTTGGCCCTCCCCTTCCCTGT
>NW_008448052.1:0-519 GCF_000622305.1 Nannospalax galili
GTATTATCTAGCAGCGGGTGTCCTGTTCTCTGACAAACTTTCTGCCTCCTCTTTCATGTTGTCCCCTGAGCTTTATGTGTAGGGGTCACACTGCAGATGTGCCAGCTGGGGCTAGGCACCGTGGTCACTTAATGTCTGCATTTTAATCAATCGTGCAACTTTGTAATTAGTACCCATATGTTGCAAAAAGAAGCTTCTTTGATGAGTGGTGAGGGTTACACTGACTGCAAAAATAAGGATACGTACTTAGGATACAGTAAGAAATTACATCTGCCTGGGAAAGTGCCAAGAGGCTGGCTATTATTTAGGGTCTATGACTAGCCAACCATGTGCTCTTGGCTATGTTTAAAAAATATGGACTGCTTCACAAATTTGCATGTCATATCACCCTTGTGTGGGGGTCACACAAATCTCTGTCTTGTTTGCAATTCTTTATTTGGTCTTTTTGAGACAGGGTCTCCCTACAGTCCCAGCTAGCCTGGAACTCACTATGTAGACCAGGATGGCCTTGAACTCACA
>NW_008448053.1:0-519 GCF_000622305.1 Nannospalax galili
TTATAATAAAATTTTGTTAGAAGATACCATCTGTTTTATTGTTTCTTTAATAGTCACCAAATTAATGCTTCATAGCCTTATAAAATTTCAGTTTTTTTCAAATAACTCACACTAGCTTGAGAGAAATATGTTGTAATTGTCAAGTAAAGGGGGTTGTCAGACATTAACATTTTGTAAGTTTGTTGTATCGAATTCTACATGTTTACTAATTTTTTAAATCTTTAAGAGAAATATCTTTAAATCTCCCACTGTGTTTGTTAACTTGTCAGTAATTGCCTTTATATCTACTCATCTTTGCTCTATACATTCAGAGGTCTTTTTAACTGAATACAGACTTTGAATTTTTATAACTTTTATAATTTTATAGTTTCTGCATTTATTATTGTATAGAAACACTACCACCACCTAGCAATATCTCCCTTTTCCTTTTAAGTTATTTTTGATACAGGTACATTATTGTTAGTGTTATCTATTTGAGAGATTTTTGATAGACCTATTTTTGTATTCTATGTGTGCTGT
>NW_008448054.1:0-519 GCF_000622305.1 Nannospalax galili
GAACTCTCAAAGCCCACCCCCAGCGATGTGCTTCCTCCAGCATGGCCACACATCCTAAAGGTTCCATGACCTTCCCCCGACAAACTGGGGACCTAGTTAAAATACTTGGAGCCTATGGGCAACATTCTCATTCAAACTACCACAGAAATCAACCAAAGAAAATATTCTTTTCCAGTGCTCACTGATTACACATAGCATCCTTGTTGGCCAACTATTCCAAGTAGCAGGATTTGTCATGAATATTCATTGGCATTTGACAATATCATTTCAGAATAGATAATAACATTATACATGTTATAAAGCTTCAAAATGTAGGTGTTTGAGCTAATCATGAACATAGAAGCAAATTCCGAGGGACTCAAACTTTCATAGCATAATCTTTTCATTTGTATTCAGGCACATTACAGTAGTTAAATACATTAATAGGCTAGATGAGAATTTATGAATATATGATATGTTCCTATAGCCCATCATTAGGTAGATTGTAATCTAAAGTAATCTGATGTAAATTATTTATTT
>NW_008448055.1:0-519 GCF_000622305.1 Nannospalax galili
CACAAGTTCACATGTGCAAGCTTCCAGTGGCCTAAAAGCCTCTGCTTCCCTGTGTTTATGGACCAACCTTGGCTCTTACAATCTTTCCACAATTTTTCTGCAATGATCCCTGAGCTGTGGGTGGGTGAGGTTTAATGTAGGAGTGCTATCCAGGGACACACACACACTGTAGTCTATTATTCTTTTAAAGCTAACCGGTTGTGGCCTTCTGTGTGCGTCGCACGCTCTTGTATGACGAAGCGTCACTGGTGAGAGGTGAGAGATGCGCTGGTCTTCTCTCTAGACTCTGTTCTGCTCTGTTCCATGAGCCTTAGGTGTAGAGGTTCCACTGCAGATGTGTCACGTAGGACTGGGCATCTCTCAGACGTGTATTCACTGTGTGTGACCAGTTGTGGAGTTGTGGATCTCTGCAACAGCTTCCATCTGTTTTAGAAAACGGCTGCTCTGTGGTCACTCTCCCTCTCCTTTTGGGTAACCACCTAGTACTATAGCTTCCTCTCTAGCCACTCTCTACTGCCC
>NW_008448056.1:0-519 GCF_000622305.1 Nannospalax galili
CCCCCGTCATCCAGAGGGAGAAGCAGAGCCCTTGTGTGTGTGCTTCTCACTCTCAGGAACATCTTTTCCTGGCATCGTTGAGACACTTGAGTTCTTGACAACCTAGGCAGAATATCTTAGCCAAACTGCTGATTGTCCTCGGGAGGAAACTGCCAAATATTTAAAATGTGATTTAGAAGAAACCCAGGACACTCTCATGGTCTCATCAATTCCACTTAACTCTGGCCTGTGTTCCCACCACCCAAGATCAGCCTAAGTGTACTTACAGGCTATGCGCACAGAGGCCTTCCTGCTCTTAGAGGTTCCCAGATGGCTCCAGGCCACACACTGACACCAGTAATCCTCTGGCCCATGGAAGTCCTCCACCTGCTGCCTGGTGACATTGATGAATACTTCCCGGACCTTTAAGCCTGAGAGGGAGACAGAGAATGTCAGTTGAAGCCATTGTGTTTCTCAATCACAAAGTTAAGGTTAGCCAAACCTTTTCTTTTTAATTAAACAATTCTGTTTTTAATCAAG
>NW_008448057.1:0-519 GCF_000622305.1 Nannospalax galili
ACCATGCATACAAACATCACGTAGAAGATGGGGTAGTCCAGCTGCAGGTTCCCTTGGATGGACAACACCAGCATGCCTGCTACGGCCTTGACCGTTACCACCGTCATGGAGCCTGCAGAGGGCAAGCAATAGTGAGCAGTCTCAGGAGAATACAGGGAGCCAGATCCTGAGTGGTGGTTCCTAACTCTCAAGGACTTGGAGACAGAGGTGGGAGGGACCCTGGGCTCATGTGGTAAGAAGACACCTAGTCTCCACCTGGCTCCTACTATCTGGATCGATACATCAAAGGGAGGGAAGGGAGGCACCCACAGCCTTTTCCAAATGTCAGTTAACTCTACCATAAATGGGAAGTCAGTTCATCCCTCTATCCCCAAAGTACCAGAGGGACCAAGGGGTCTTTGAATGGATATGTGAACTTCTCCTGAGCACTAGCCTTATGATAACCAGGAAAATAGGCATGGTAGGACCTCAGGAATTTGAAGCTTCATAATGCTTACTCACTTGCACATTCATAAATAT
>NW_008448058.1:0-508 GCF_000622305.1 Nannospalax galili
ATGCACCTGCAAGAGCAATGGACAGGGAGTCTTGGAACCCAGAGCCAGCCTCACCTCTGTTCCCTCTTTGTGGGAGTCATTTACCCTTTCTGGCCTCCACAACTCTCCAGCCTTCCTCTCAGGGATCATAGTCCAGTTTAGATGGTATAGCATTTGCCATGTCACCTCTCCAATAAGTGCAGAGAGGCCCAGGGAGATGGCTCAGTTGGTAAAGTGCTTGCCTTGCAAGTGTGAAGACCTGAGTTTGGATCCCCAGAATCGGCATCACACCCTTGTAATCCCAGCCATGGTGAGAGATGGGAGGCAGAGGCTGGTGGATCCCTGGAAGCTTGCTGGCCAGCTACAATAGCCTACTTAGTAAAGTTCCAGACCAACGAGGGACCCTATTTCAAATAAAAAGGTGGAAGGTGCCTTAGGAAAGATATCTAAGGTTGTCCTCTGGTCTCCACATGCACATGCACAGAGGTACACACACACACACACACACACACACACACACACACACACG
>NW_008448059.1:0-512 GCF_000622305.1 Nannospalax galili
GCCCTTGTGCTGCAGGGGTGGGGTGAAGTGAAACTTTTGGGTCTCCTCAGCTGCTACTGTCCCTCCATCCACCCCCAGGATAGTGTCAGCTCGTTAGCTAGACTTAGACACTGAAGTAAAAAAAACTAAGCTTTATAGATATAGACTGTATTAGTTACTTTTCTGTTGCTATGATAGAATATCATCCAGACAGAAAGGGTCTTAGAAAAGGGTTTATTTTGGCTTACAGCTCCAGAGGGGATACAGACCATCATGCTGGCAGGAGGCCTGACAGTCGGGAAGCCAAGTGAACACATTTCATCCCCAACACAGGAAGCAGAAAGGATGAATAGGAAGTGAGGCTTGATGCCAGTGACATACTTCCTTCAACAAGGCTCCACCACCTCCTAAAGGTTCCATAACCTCCTCCAAGCAGCACCACTAACTGGGGACCACGTGTTCAAATATGTGAGCTTATGGGGAACATTTCTCTTTCAAACCAACACACACACACACACACACACACACACACA
>NW_008448060.1:0-519 GCF_000622305.1 Nannospalax galili
CACAAATATACAAACATATCTGCATATACAAAAATGTCTCAAAATAAATTGTATTTATTATAAATTTTATCTTTCATAATTGTACCAAGCAGCTAAGAAATTTTAAAAAGGAATAATAATTAAAACTGTAGTTTTGATCTTTCGAGGCTCTTTGTGCCCCTAGAGCCCAGGCCTTTGTGCCCTGTTAATATAGACTGAGGATTTATAAAATCTGCCCTGTGAGAGCTGCCTGCTGACCCTCAGCCCTCTCTGCTTTGGTTCCAGTTGATGGTCTTTGACATGGTTACTGCCTCATGGGCAAATTACTAGGTTATTTATAGATACATGAAATATGCTTTAAAAATTGTTGGCTTTGGAAACCAAGCAAAAGTATCAACCAGTATTTAAAATACTTTAAATCTAGGTTAGACATTTAGAGTGTGATCTAAAGGAAGGGTTGTGGGTGTACTTGGAAAACTCATTAAGAGGCTCTGTTTATCTCTCCTCATCAGGTTTTTGTCTCCTATTAGCACATTTTTT
>NW_008448061.1:0-519 GCF_000622305.1 Nannospalax galili
CAGAAGGTGCCTGCTGCCAAGCCTGATGACCTGAGTTTGATCCCAGAAATTCATGTGGTAGAAGAGAACTGACTCCCACAGTTGTCCTCTGAGCTCCACGAAGGCACTGTGGCATGTGGCTCTCTATAACTTGCACATACACAAACACACAAACACAATAGGTAAATAAATGCTTTAGAGGATTTTTATAAAATAAAATATATTTACTATGATATGGATAAACCTTCTAAGTCCTATGCTGAATGAAAGAGACAAGACAGAAATGATCACATGCTCTATCAGCATACTTATAGGAAATGTCCAGAAGAGGTAAATACATAGCCAGGAATGCCTGCTGCCAAGTCACTGCCGACGGGCATGAAGATTATTCTTGAGGTGATGAGAATAATCTGGAATTGGACAGTGGTGATAACTGACCTTATGAATATACTAAAACCAATGAATTAAAGCTCTTTTGAAAGTCAAATTTTAAGCCGGGCTTGGTGGGGCATGCCTTTAGTTCCAGCACTCGGGAGGCAG
>NW_008448062.1:0-519 GCF_000622305.1 Nannospalax galili
CTTCTTTTCTGCTGTAGATGTACTGAACAGTTCTTTTTCTCTTGAAATAATCTGGCAAATTAGTTTTGATAAAAAATAGTTGGTGGAGTTAGAAATGGGAAAATAATTTGGAAGACAAAGTACTGGCCAATTGTTAACTTTTTACTTTTTCTTAATCTGGCTACTTTTCTAGTATATTCAGTGGTTCTTGGAAAGAATCCAGCATGAATATTATTGAACTGGAGATTTCTGAACAGAATATAGATGTGGAAGGTATGGCCCCTATAATTACAATGTACAAAGATCACAAAAACATAACTTTTTTTATTATTTGATGAAAAACAAATATTCTAGCCTTTAGGCTAGGAACAAAGTTCCATTTTATACCTGAAGGTGGATTTTATATTAATTCACTCCATGATTTACCAGTTCTGTACCTCTTGTTTATAGTTACATGAACCCAGTCTGTTTACGTGTCTTGTGAGCCTGGGCTATGAAGGCCGTAAGGAGAGGGAATAAGAAGTTTGACCACTTTTTTTT
>NW_008448063.1:0-519 GCF_000622305.1 Nannospalax galili
CATTTGTACCCACATATCTTTCGGTGCAAGTGCCTCCATTGGAGACTAGACAGCCTGTGTAGAGATCGTAAGTAATGCATACTCCCCTCACCAAGTAGTAATCAGTCTCCAATATTTCCCAGTCTAGGGCCACCCCACCAACAACTATTTCTCTTGCTCCACTCCAGGCCCTGTCTGATTGAGTTGACATGGGCCCTGTGCTCAATGACACCATTGCCACAAATTCACATGTGCAAGCTTCCAGTGAATGGAAAGCCTCTGCTTCCCTGTGTTTGTGAATCAGCCCTGGGTCTTAAATTATTTCCCTCTTCTTCTGCAGTGGGTGGGTGAGGTTTAACATAGGAGTCCTAGCCAGAGACACGTACTCTGTTGTCTCTAATCCTACAAATCATGGCCTCTTGTGGCCTTATGTGTGCATCACACTCTCTTGTACATGGAAGCTTCATCGGCGAGAGTTAAAGGATGCACTAGTTTTCTCTCTACCCCTTGTTCCTCTCTGTTCCATGAGCCTTAGGTGTA
>NW_008448064.1:0-519 GCF_000622305.1 Nannospalax galili
TGTCCAGAACTGGCTTCAATGATGATCCATATCAGGTCACACAGCTGGGCACCGGCCCTAGGATTTACCAGCCCCAACAAGGCCCCAGGCTCCTCGCACCTTCCACTCTGCCAGCTTTAGCTTCTCCTCTGAGCTGGCTCTCCCCAGGGCTGGAAGGCAGCCGCAACATGACGGACGTGACAGAAGTGTCTCCTTCCCAGTGTGCGTTTACACAGAAGCGTGCCCCCTGCGACCCATCCCACCTTAGACCCTCCCTCAGGAATCACAAGCCAAAACCCACATCTAAATCAATCACAGGAAAGGTGATCCTTAGAAGTAGAGCATCTGCCTTAGACAATTCAAGATTCACCTCCCCTCCAAGCTGAGGGGAACCTCAACTTCCCCTAAGCACATAACCACCCAACATTTGAGAAAATCAGAGTTCCAGCAAGAAACAAGCTGGTGAGCACCAGTCACATAAACTAAGTCTAACACAAAGCTTAACTCACTGCACCCCAGCTCAGTTCACAAGCTGACAGT
>NW_008448065.1:0-519 GCF_000622305.1 Nannospalax galili
AAAATGGAAGGGAACCAGGGAGGTAAAGGGAAAGAAGGAATCTGAGAGAGAAGAATAGTAGGAGACAGGTGTTACTAAGGGAGAAATGTGTTAAAAAGGGGTAGTTAAATGGAAGGTAGAAAAGGAGGGTAATATAAAAAACTATGGGAATAAAGGGACAGAAATTATCAAGTGAGAAATGGGGAAGATGGGGAGGGTGGGGAGAGAGGATGAGAGAGAGAAAAGGAGGAGAGATAAATAATGTGTAGCTAGTTTAAAAAACTGGAGGGAATTGTATTAATCCAAAAACCCACTGAAAAATTACACATACAATATCTCTACATAAGTCCATGATATAGCTGAAGACAACATAACAAGAAACAGTACCAGACAGGAGAAGCCTTCCTATGAGTTAATGGCCAGGGTGGGCTCAAGAGACTCCCCAAATTACATAGGCTATTGCCATGGTCCTTGGTTGCCTCTCAGAATTTGGTGGTAAGACCCTATTGCTGAAGACAGGACATACTTTGGACACAGGAT
>NW_008448066.1:0-519 GCF_000622305.1 Nannospalax galili
AAATAAACCCTTTCCTCTCCCAAATGCTTCTGGTAATGGTGTTTATCATAACAACAGAAACAAAACTAGAACAGGGTTCAAAGAGTAGGCAACCACAGCAAAGTAACTGAAGGAAGGAAACTTGGTCGCACATTTATTTGCTGGCAGGCTTTCTCCAAGAAGACACAATTTTTGAGTTGGCACTGCATTTAGAACAAGGCTCCATAACCAACTTATGTCCCATGATCTTCTTTGGCAATCCCATGAAGTCTATGCACACACTTTCAGAAGAATATTTTAAGTGCATAAGATAAAATGCGTAAGACTACAAAAGAAACCAATCATATTGAAATATAGTTTCATATATGATCATATATACATTTAGTTTTTTATACTGGGATATGTAGTTATATGTCCATACCATAATAATGTATGTTCCTCTTTATCAACACATCAAATACAAAGATAACAAAATAAAGACAAGTCAGGATTAAATTTGTTTAGCCAGGTGTGGTGGTAAATGCCTTTGATCCTAGCAAC
>NW_008448067.1:0-519 GCF_000622305.1 Nannospalax galili
ACTACAGTGATTATTATCAGGATAATACAAAAAGGCTGAAATATGCTCATTAATCCTCTATCAACCACAACAATGAAAATTAATGAGTAAGCCAGAAAAGGAATCGGTTTTAACCAAGAGATTTGATGGCTGACTTCATGAACATCAGGAGGTGTCAGTGATAGCTCACACCACTCCCAATCAGCCTCCAGCTGAACAGGCAATCCTGTCAACTAACACGATGTTAGCAACAAGTTTAGAGAACTGTCCTGGGCAGCAATAGCCTTGGGGTAGAGGCAACTACAGCAGCAAATATTTAAGACAGATTTCAAGTAATAACCTCATTTATCGGTTACGATTGATAGCATTGTAGCAGAATAATCGTATTTGAAGGATTTTTTACAAGTTATAGAAAAATAATATGTGTAGATAATAAGTATACACAGTATGTATAATGTATATATACACAATATATAAATTGTATATGTTATATGTGTATATGTTTGCACATGTGTATTCTATATAAATAAGATTATATAT
>NW_008448068.1:0-519 GCF_000622305.1 Nannospalax galili
AATAACCACCACTAAAACAAGCAGAAAGATAGTGTTTTACTGAGGTCTTGCTCGCCTTTTGTCTCAAGCTTCTCATTAGGAACACTCTTCATAGCAGTTGTGCACAAATATCTTCCAAAGATACATCTTTATTCTCTCAAAATTCCAGTACATTTTCTTCAGAATTTTTAGGTATTGCCTCCTGAGTACAGCAGGCAGGACGTGTGGTATTCTCTCTCTCAGTCCTGGACTTTATCTTTCCTCCTTGCTTCAGTTCTACTGGCTTTACTCTCCATCTCTCCCCTTTATTATTTAAACAGCCTTAACCAGACTATCTTTCTAACCCACTCAAATAAGCAGTCTCTTCCTTACCTAAAAACATGTAACGTTTTTCCTTTGCCGCATGGTGAAATTCAGTCTACTTAGCTTGGAACGAGAAAGCCTTCATATTCTGCCCACAGTCTGGGTGAGAAATATTTTCATAGGCAGCAGATCTGTAAGTACAGCCATCCCTCGGGATCTGAAGGAATTTGGCTGCAG
>NW_008448069.1:0-406 GCF_000622305.1 Nannospalax galili
AAAAAAAAAAAAAAAAAAAAAAAAAAAAAAAAAAAAAAAGATAGGGTCTCACTATGTAGCTCAGACCAGCCTCAAACTTATAGCACTCTTCCTGCCTCAGTCTCCAAAACACTGGGATTACAGGTATGAATCACCATACTCAGCTTGTACTTTGTTATAGCAGACCTAGGAAACCAATACACCCATATTCTATGATTGTACTTATGACATTCTTTATTAAAATTTTATTATTTTTATTTTGTGTATGAGTGTATTGCCTGCACAATGCAAGTGTTATGTTATCCATGTTATGCAGTACTCAGAGGTCAGAAGAGGGCATCAGATCCCTTGGAAGTGAAGTTACAAACAGTTGTTGGCTGCCATGTGGGTGCTAGGAACTGAACCTGGGTCCTTTGCAAGAGCAGCC
>NW_008448070.1:0-519 GCF_000622305.1 Nannospalax galili
AGTTTTCTAAGAGTTCTCCACACTGATTTCCACAGTGGTTGCACCAGTTTGTGATCCCACCAGCAGTGAAGAGCGTTCGGTACTTGTGTTCCAAGAGTGCACATTCCACAAAGCAAGAACTCAATCCTGTCCATCTTTTAAAGCCTGGGCCTAGAATCTGGTCCAGTGTGACTTCTGCCACATCTTATCTGTCAGTGTATTTCTATACCTCATCCAAATTCAGAAGGAGGAGCTAGAAAATAAATCTCCTACAGGAAGAATAACGAGTTTATACTCTGCTTAAATCTGCCACCATACCCTTTAAAGTTCTGGCCATTACATCTTACCAAAATCCTTCCAGCCCCTTCTTTTCAGCCTCAGGACTGATGCCCTAACATGAACACCAAATTCTTTCCTAGATCACTGCGACAGCATCCTAATAGATACATGCCCTTCAGTTTAGGTTCCTCAAATCTGTTGTCAAAGCTGTAGGCAAAGGACATGTGAATCATGAGAGTGGATCTAAAAGGCTTTTTTTTT
>NW_008448071.1:0-519 GCF_000622305.1 Nannospalax galili
AATTCATCCTCACCTGATCATCGATCTCCTGGAGAAGTAGGACAGGGCTTTTGGGGAGTCTTAAAGCTCAGCACCTGATGTCTAAACACTCACCTTTGAATCCTGTCTGGTTCTGCCTGACCTTTCTTTGGTCCTCAGATTCTCCAGCTATAAGCAAGTTACCCTCTTATTTGTCTTCTTGATGACTCTGCTGGGAATTACATGCCCTTGACCAGGGATATCTCATGGGGCTCCAGAGGGTAATTTGCTAGCCAGCTGTCCAGGTGAGACAACAGCATCTCAGAAAACTTCCATCTGCAGATGGAAAGACTATACAGGCCTTGTAGAGCATGCACTTATGGCCAGAGAGGCCAGCATAGAGCCTGTCCCATCAAGATACAAGTAGGACTGGAGGGGCAGAGGACTCGAGACAATGGGAATGACATGTGTCCTTGAAAGTATGAAGATCCTGCTGGTCCCGCCCTCATCTCCCTTTGTTTCCCTGGGCTGCACAGCCTCTGGCATCCTGGTGCCAGCACC
>NW_008448072.1:0-519 GCF_000622305.1 Nannospalax galili
GACACAGGACAACCTGTTGCCTCCCTGCCACCAGGCCTTCCTTGCCATGATGGACTATACCCTTGACCTGTAAGCAAAAATGAACACTTCCTTCCTTCTTAAGTTCTTTTTGTCAGGTCTTTCGTCACAGCAACAGTAACTAAGATAGTGAAAAACCAGAAAAGAGGAGTTTGAAGGCCTTGAACAGAAAGAAATGACAGAGATCAAAGTACTACTTGACCTGACTTGATCATCACACACTGTACATATGTACTGAATTATTACATTGCACTCCAGAAATACACAGATTATGTGTGCTTTCTCAGGACTGGAGAGATGGCTCAGTGTTTAAGATCACTGACCACTCTTGCAGAAGACCTGGGTTTGGTTCCCAGCACCCATATGTTGGCTAACAGCCCCTGAAACTCCAGGTTTAGGGGATCTGATGCCCTCTTCTGGCTTCCATGGGTATTGCATGTCATGGTGCACTTATAGACATGCAAGCAAAACACTCATACACATAAAATACATTTTTTTTTT
>NW_008448073.1:0-520 GCF_000622305.1 Nannospalax galili
TGGCTGATTTTAAATGTCCATTACAACATCCCTGAGTCAATGTCTCTTTGTAGGTGAGTCATGTGGCTTATACCTTGCGTGACAGACAGAAATGAAGAGGGGAGGAAATACTGGAGCATCCAAACTAAGTGAGGAGTGCTGGTCATGAATTACATTCACAAATTTTTGTATATCTTTTGTTTGTTTTGTTTTGGTTTTGGTTTGGTCTCTTGTTTCAGCAAGCTGGAAAATTACTTTGTAGACCAGGTTGGCCTCTATCTCAGAGAGATCTGCCTTCCTCTTGTCTCCCAAGTGCTGGGATTGAAGGTATATGTTTGCCTAATTCCTGGTTGGGCAGGAAACTCATACTTTATACAATTTCCAATGAACTTAGAAAAAAGGAGACATCTTTTATGGGTGGAAATTTACATTAGGACTTGCAATCAACTCCTCCCCAAAGCTTCTGGTTCACTGTGGTTACAAGATGTTTGGCTTGGGTCCCACTGCATCCATGGGGTCATGATGAAGCTCCAGTTTTTTT
>NW_008448074.1:0-520 GCF_000622305.1 Nannospalax galili
GCTTTCCTGAGTCCTGACTCAAAAAGCCCAACTTTCCTTTTTCTTCTTTTCTATCTCTTTCAGATACTGGGCACAGCCTAAGCATGTTTTCTGTGGCACTTTGGGCTTTCTCACTGTTTCTCTGAGCTAACCCTATTTCTGTGTGGCTGCTTGCTGACCTCCATTGCTGAACACATAGGGCCTAACACATGGCTTTCTCTTTCCTCTCCTCCAGAGCCCTCCACTCAGAAACTGCTGAGACTTTTGCCTGCCCTGTTGTTTCCTCTGAAACTCTAATGAAATTGCCCTCGAACTTCCTTCTGAGTCTGTTTTAAAATATTTTATTAACAAGACTAAGAACTGAAAGAGGGGACCCTAATTTCCCAAATAAGAGTAGTAAGACATGTGTATCCTGTGATTAAGTCTCAGTCTCATCTGCTTGTCTCAGTGGACTTCCCTTCACTGCTGTTTCCCAGGTTTCTGTTTCCCTTTGGTTAGATAGGAATGCTAGAAGACTCTGGAGTTGGGTATTTCCTTTTTT
>NW_008448075.1:0-519 GCF_000622305.1 Nannospalax galili
TTTGTTTGTTTGTTTGTTTGTTGTTTTTACAGTGAAAGTTTCATGAGAAGAGCTTAACTGGTTGCTCAGTAAACAGTTGTGAAAAGAAGGAATTAATGAATAACTCTGCTATCTGCCTTTGGGCTAGAAGTCATCCTAGTCCTTGCGAGACTGCATACTTGTCTCCCATAAACCTAACCTTGCCCTCCAGTGCTCAGAGCACCCTTCAAGCTGGCCTAGGAGACTTAAACCCTGGGCCTTATCCCAGCCTTTTGGTTAGTCCCTTTGTATCTCCTTCCTCAGCTCTCATCTTTAGGGCCAACAGCTGTGTCCCTGCCTAAGTCACAGTGCCTGCCGCTTCTAGCTCTCTCACTGTGAGCCAGGCTGAGCAAAGGCCTCCTGTGCATTACCTCTGGTCTTCATCACCCTGAAGGACGAGTGCTCATGATCACCACTTCTCTGATGAGAAATGAGCTAACAGTTTTGCACATGAGATTGTCCACTCCACAGTTTTGCAGAGACTAGCTCAAAGGCAACAAC
>NW_008448076.1:0-520 GCF_000622305.1 Nannospalax galili
TTAGCAATCCTTGGAGACCAGGTTTCAGTGTTTTACCCAAAGGCAAGTAATACATCTCATATAAACTGAGCAATGTTGGTTTCACAGACATAGCAGCATTTGCAAGAAGAGGAAATAATCCAGAACTGTTAAAAAATAAGATACAAAACAGCAACAATATTAATTCATATTCTATTATGTGTGCACATAAATCTTTCTTTTCGATAAAATAGTAGGTTATACTGAATGATTTAAAATAATACCTATATGATTTCTACATCCATTAAACTAAGCTAGTTCTCATACCTGAGTTTCATACACATAAACCCTATAGCTTTTTAGCTGTTTCACAAAGTCCTTATATTTCACAATTCCAAAAAAAGATTTTTTTCCCACAAACCTGCTCTTTCCTCTGTAACTTCCATTTTAAAATACAGCATCACTTGCTATACAGCAGTCCCTTCTGCTTGAAATAACTACCATCACCACAACTTCAGCTGAGCCTGATCGCTAAACATCGTCACAACTGGGCTTGTTGATG
>NW_008448077.1:0-520 GCF_000622305.1 Nannospalax galili
TCAGCTTGCTTTCGTATACAACACAGAGTAAATTCCAGGGAAACAGGCATAGATCAGATTCTCACATGCAAGCTTGAGATGAACATTACCTATTTCGTTTCATCCACACCTACAAAAGCAAGGCATGTAGACAGCAGCTTGAAAAATGGATGAAGATGATTGAAACCAGCTTCCTATCACTGTACCTGCAAAACAGTTGTTAAACAAGGAGCCACTCTAAAGCCTGGTGCAGATCGTAGGAAACTGTCACACAAAACCTGTAGGTGATATGTTTGTCTTTTACATGTTTATAAAATAATTACATAATCACTAGTGTTTATGAAAAATTGTAGAAATGGGTGAGAGGGACCTGGGCTTTACCCTGCGATTCATTCTTATTTGATATGTCTGACATTTTGCATCCTTAAAAGGTTTAATGATAAACATTCAAATACTGTCATAGTCAGACATGTAACAAAGTGAGCGATGCAAGCAGAGTGGAGGCTGTGGCACAAAAGGAAAAATACAGCTCTCTCTCTCT
>NW_008448078.1:0-520 GCF_000622305.1 Nannospalax galili
GAGCTGATAACAATACCTGGTGCAGAGTACTGATGGACCAAGTTCATAGACACAGGGCTCCTGGCATGCATTCTTAGCCAGTATGTCTCAGTTTATTCCTCCTGTCCAAACTCCTAGGAAGAAGTTCCAGCTATTCCTAAGGTGCTTTGGATCTTATGGAGGCTCACATTTACACCAGATTCTGAGGCTCTGGTCACTCTCCACTTTCAGAGGCTGTAAAGTCAGGTTCCCTCTCGAGAGTAGCTACACATTTGGAATGGGAGGAAAAGAGCACTCAGTAAATGATAGATAGAGACAAACAGGAATTATGTCCTTATGGGAATTAGTTCTTTGGAGTCCAGGACTTCATTGAGACAAAAAGGAGTTCCTACATGGCTTGCTGGTCTCCATGTTGTCCCTTAATTTCTGTCATTAACCCTGTGCTCAGGTTGAAGGAATGAGGCATTTGTTGAATCCAGAGCACAGGGAAGCTGGTTTGCTCCGTGCTAGGTTTCCAGGCCCCTCCCTGGAGCTCTTCTGT
>NW_008448079.1:0-517 GCF_000622305.1 Nannospalax galili
GCAGAGGTAGGCAGATCTCTGTGAGTTCAAGGCCAGCCTGGTCTATATAGCAAGAAAGACCAAAAAAACAAAAAACCACAGAATTTAGAAATAGTATTAAAACAGCAAGTCCATCAGAATAATACTTGATTGTTCAACAGAAGCTTTTAAAGCCACAAAGGCTTAGAATATGATTGTCATCCCAGACTATTATACCAAGCAAAACTATCTATTAAAATTGAAGGAGAAATGAAAATCTGCCATGGTAAAAACAGATTAAAGAAATTTATGACCACTAACCCACTCTACAGAGCATACTGGAAGGAACTGTTTGGTCTGAAAACAAGAATAAACACACCCAAGACGTCAAATGGAATAAACAATTCCAGAACAGTTCATCTAAAGAGGTCTAAGAAAACACCATAAAAACAGCAAAATGACAGGAATTAATAGACATCCTTTCATGGGAACCTGGGACAGAGAAAGGACATTAGGGGCCAGAGTTGATGGCACACATCTGGAATCCCAGCTCAGGAGG
>NW_008448080.1:0-520 GCF_000622305.1 Nannospalax galili
CACAAATACACATAAATAGCAATAAAATAGATATTTAAAAAAATCAAAACTGCCTACAGTTATAGTGTTTATCTTTCTAAAGACATCTCAAGAAAGGATGCTAAAAACACCAAACTATGCATACTTGGGGCCAGAATGTGTATGACCTTGCATTTAACTGTATTAACACTCTTCACATCACTAAACCTAAACATTTTACCTGTAAAACCACTGTACAATTTCATTCACAGAAAGAAAATTCTGTAAGATAGTGGAATTTAGTAAACCAGTTTGTGTATGTTTTTACTTTAAGACTCTATTTAAATTTTAAACTTTATTTTTTATGTGTATTATATGTCTTTCCGTCTGTGCAACTGAGTGCAAGTCTCCATGGAGGCCAAAGGCACTGGGTCCCTTGAAGCTGTAGTTACAGATGGTTGTAAGCCACTTGGTACAGGTGTTGGGAACCAAACCGGGGTCCTTTGCTAGAGCAATTAAGCACTCTTACCCATGGAGTCATCTCTCCTGCCCTTAAGCTTTA
>NW_008448081.1:0-520 GCF_000622305.1 Nannospalax galili
TTTTTTTTTTTCCAGTGTGTGTGATCATGGTACAATGCTTGTGTGAAAGTCAGAGGACAACTTTCTGAAGTTGGTCCTCTCCTTTCATCTTGGGTTCCAGGAATCCAGCTCAGTTTGTCAGGCTTCGTGTGCCAAGTGCCTTTGACTGTGGAGCCCTCTCACTGATCCTCTTCTTTTTGAGACAGGATCTCACTATATCGTTCAGGCTGTCTCATACTTGCAATCCTCCTGCCTCAGCCTCATGAGAGCTGGGGTTACAGGTCTTGCCCCATCATCAGTCCTATGTAAAGTTATTCATTTCAGTGCTGTTTATGTTAGAAAAGTCTTTATATGAGGCTGGAAAGATGGCTCTGCAGTTAAGAACACTTGCTGTTCTTCCAGAGGCCCCAGGTTCGATTCCTAGTATCCACATGGCGACTGACAACTATCTGTAACTCCAGTTCCAGGAGATCTGATGTCCTCTTCTGGCATCTGTGGGCATTACATGACATAGGTCTACTTACACACATGCAGGCAAAAC
>NW_008448082.1:0-520 GCF_000622305.1 Nannospalax galili
TGCTAGAGGCTTGGTCAAGTACAATGCAGTTAAGGAAGTGGAACCTTTAGGAGGTGGGCTCCAGTTGAAGGTGGTTAGGCCAGGGTGCTCCAGCCCCAGGAATATGTTGGTGACAGTCTCAGAGTGAGTGGTTCTTGCAGGAATGAACTAGTACTTGAGAGAGTGGGTTGCTATATTAGCTTTCAGAACTATGAGCTAAATAAGTCTTTTCTTTTTAATAAAGTTAATAGTCTCTGCTTATTTTGTTATAGTAAAACAAAATAATCTGGGACAAACATGAAGCATCAATTGGCAGAAATACGGTCTACCATTTTCTTCTAAAAAACAAACTGGTTAATCAGAAGGGAGTTCTTACCTGGAGTCTTGAAATTCCTCAGCTGAGAAGGAGTATCATAAACTTCAAGGATCCAGTCACCAGCAGCTCGTTCTCCCCAGCAATGGATGGTCATGAACTCCCAATTTTTGAACCCTTCCATGGAATGATCAAACAGCCTGAAAAATCATAAGAATGTGTGTGTAC
>NW_008448083.1:0-520 GCF_000622305.1 Nannospalax galili
TGGAGTTATGGACAGTTGTTAGCTGCCAAGTGGGTGCTGGGATTTGAATCCGGGTCTTCTGCAAGAACAGTGTTTTTATCCACTGAGCCGTCTCTCCAGCCCCCACAGAGGACAATTTTATAGAATTAGTTTTCTCTTTCCACCCTTACATGAGATCTGGAGCTTGAACTCAGGCTGCCAGGTTGGTGCAACAAGCACCTTTACCCGCTGAGTCCTCTTACCAACCACTCTGCCAAGTGATTTAAAAATACTAACATAAGATTACAATTACTGTCAGGTATGGTAGTGCATACTTTTAGCCAAAGCACTCCAGAGGCAGGAGGATCTCTGTGAATTTTAGGCCAGCCTGGTCTACATAGTACGACCCTGCCTTAAAAACCAAAAAACCCTCAGTTATTATGTTGCACGGATGGTCATCTAGAACAGATCTGGTACAATACACTGTGCCACCAGTTTGTATCCTACACCTCCTCTCCTACATGCTCATAGTTGTGAATTTAATGCTGCTCATACTTGAATA
>NW_008448084.1:0-519 GCF_000622305.1 Nannospalax galili
CCAGCTGGCCTGGAACTTGCTATGTAGACCAGGCTGGCTTTGAACTCACAGTGATCCACCTGTCTCTGCCTCTGCTGAGGTTAAAAGCATGTCACCATGCCCTGCTCAAGATCATCTTTTTAATATCGTCTTTTTGATATCCTATAACCTACTAAGAATTTTTAAAAATATGATTTTCCCAGTGTGACAACCCCAAATGAGTAATTTTCCAAAAGACCCTTGCCCCATTTAAGACACATGGTGATACATTACCGAGTGAACCCTCGTTCTCTTTGCAGAAGTGAACTTGGCCATCCCAGTTGCTCCTCGGTATGACAGGCAATGAGAGAAAAGCAAGTGAAGATAACTGCGGTGCTCTCTTTAGTGTTACTGTTCCCCCAGGGCTATGTGTTTTGAATGCAGAGTTCCATGACTGTGGCCTGGTGTGCTCTGGAGTGAGTGGAAAATTCTATTGAAGAGGTCCTATGAGGGAACAGGCCTTGCCTAAAGTCAGTTTGACCCTGAATCTGAGAGTGATGT
>NW_008448085.1:0-520 GCF_000622305.1 Nannospalax galili
AAGCACAAAGGAGTTCTACTGGGATAACAGTGCCAGAAAAGTGCCTTTCCCGATACCAGGCCCCAATATAGATTCAGTAAGTATGAGTCTGTCTCCCCGTGACCAGCCATGATGCACACAGATTTTAGGGAAGAGAAATCACGAAGTGTGGTGTATAATTCTCTTAGTTGATGTGACTTCTCTTTAACTAGAAGATTCCATTTACTGGAAACAGACTTAATGATGAAGCTTTTATTCCGTTCACCTCCTTCGGGGAGTACTTAAAGATAACTTGCAAACTGGCAGTTAGAAGCTGGTGTTCTTTGCCCAATCGGGACTTAATTAGTCCTTCAGCATCTTCTCCCCCTCCTCAGAAGTTGCTCAGTGTTGAATCCCACATGACCCTAGGGTGAGGAGACATGGAACTTTCAAGCACGGTTCAACATGCTCAGTAGATGAAGGAGACTTTACAGTAAGAGTTAGGGCGTTTTAAAGATTTTTCTGTTGTTGTTGGCAATGAAGGAAATACATATATATATAT
>NW_008448086.1:0-520 GCF_000622305.1 Nannospalax galili
TTCGAAT
This sequence comes from Nannospalax galili, assembly GCF_000622305.1. Classification (NCBI taxonomy): domain Eukaryota; kingdom Metazoa; phylum Chordata; class Mammalia; order Rodentia; family Spalacidae; genus Nannospalax; species Nannospalax galili. The sequence continues at coordinate 8 of NW_008448086.1, forward strand.
CCCAGCACCGACACTGCAGCTAACAACTGTCTGTAACTCCAATTCCAGGGGATCCAACATCTTCTGCTATCGTCTGTGTACGCTGCACAGCATAGGTGCACTTAATTCATGCAGGCAATAGATACATACACATATAATATAAAAAATTATATGTAGTACTTTATGTTGACTAATTTTAAGAGTGATTATATAGGCAAGTGTGGTGGTGTTTGCTTTTAATTCCAACACTCAGGAGGCAGAAACAGGTAGATCTCTGTGGGTTGAAGGCCAGCCTCATCTACATAGCGAATTCCAGGCCAATTTGGCTACAGGGAGACCCTGTCTCTAAAAAGTCAATAAAGAAACACCCAAACAAAAGAAGATTGACTATAAAGTTTGAGTAACAAAGAAAATGGATAATATTATAAATTTAGATTAGGGGATCAGTGAATTAGAATAGGTATTAAAGGTCAGTTCACACATATAGGTTAATTGATATTTTTTAAAAAATTCTCAAATATTTCAGTTGGGACA
>NW_008448087.1:0-520 GCF_000622305.1 Nannospalax galili
GTGTTTTGGGGGGTATCAGGATACCTGTGTGGAGATCAGAGGACAACTTGTGGATGTCAGTTCTCTCCTACCACGTGGGTCCCAGGGATTGAACTGACATGGTTAGGCTTGACAAGTGCCTTCATTGACTGAGTCATCTAACTGACCCTACCTAGTCTCTTACCTTTTTATTGGCAGAATTGCATTTTCAAGCTGGGGTGCCATGATGAGCACCTGCAGCCACTTTGGAGGCTGAGGCAGGAGGATCCCTTGAGCCCAGGAGTTCAGGTCAGCTTGGACAGTTAAATTACTTTCTGCACGTTACATATTGTAAATCTAAAAACAAGACTCCTCCCCCAACAAAGTATCAAAACCACATAGTGAGACCTGGGATTCCACTTTGCAATCCTGTTCAATGATTTGCAAGTTGTTCTGGTGGTAACTTTGGTTTTGGAAGTCATCTGGGGTTAATAAGGAATGGTATTAGCACTGGAGTTTATGCAATTTTGAAGGGTTTAATATTTTAGTAATTTTTTTTTTT
>NW_008448088.1:0-520 GCF_000622305.1 Nannospalax galili
CACACACACATTTACTTAGAGAATAAGAACTAGAATCCACGAATAATTCAGGTTTGTGGTGAGTTTTATAAGAAGAAAGAGGGTTGTGAAAGCAGCAGAGGAGAGCATTTTAGATATAAGAAGTTTCTTTGTGTAATGAAGTGTGACAAGTTGTAACTGGATTAGGAAATGGCCTAGATGGTATTTCAGACATTGCTCTCTCCAGGTGGGGACTGCTGTGTGCAGTGTGGCCTCAGCTGAGTCCATGTACTATTAACTATTTCTGGAGCTGTGCTTGTTTCTTAACTTGGCCATGGCACTTCCTACTTTGTGTCTATTTGGTGTATGAAGATAGCTAATAGATATTTCCTAAACCAGCATATAAGTGTTCAGCTAGATGTTAAACTTAATTGAAATGTTTAATTGTTAACTTAAAAGTCTAACTTTTTATCATTTATTTTTTAAACTTTTTATCCATGGCAGTGTAGATAATAATTTTATTGAATTTTTGTGTATTTCATACATAAAATCATCTTTATAC
>NW_008448089.1:0-520 GCF_000622305.1 Nannospalax galili
AAAAAAAAAAAAAAGACAAGTGCAGAAATAGCACAGGAACCTAAACCATTTAAGTAGGATGAAATGTGAAGCGGGTATTCATTAGCTCTCACCGTACCCTTTGATTTATACCCCCCACTTTATGAGTTGCCTTGGAGGTTGGATTGAGTCAGTAGGAGAGCTCACGACTTTCAGCATTCGAGCTGGATTTATGCAGCTCCATAACTGAGCAGGGTAACACAAAATAGTTAAGTGAGATGTTACACATACATGCAAAGTTTAAAAAAAATCCTCACAGTTTCACTTTGAAAGAGCAATGGCCTTGGAAGGGGAAAAAGAGAAGGTAAGAGCAGTATGAAAAAATGGAGTCAAATCAAGACCTAAGGGAGACATACTGGGAGGCACAGGCTGTGGCTGGGAATTGACTGAAGGGTATTTTGGATGGTGACTTTTTTTGGCTTTGTGTGTATGTGTGCATGTGTGTACTCATGTGTATTGCTACACATGGCCATGGAAGTGTATGTACATATGCACATATGAG
>NW_008448090.1:0-520 GCF_000622305.1 Nannospalax galili
TGTGTGTGTGTGTGTGTGTGTAGATATGAATCTGGCTTTATTTCACTACATGTGGAATTCCTTTGTTCTCACCATTCTTTGTTGAAGAGATTTTTTTTAACAAAGTATGTTTTCCAACATATTTGACAAATATCAGATGGTTATAGCTGTCTGAGTTTATTTCTGGTTTTCTATTCTATTTCACTGGTTGACATGTGTGCTTTTGCACCAGTACTTAGGGGTTTTGTTACTATGGCTTTGAAGTATTGTGATGCTATTTTGATGAGAATAAATGCCAGGGTTAAAATTGAAGACTAAAATGTGAGTAAACACTACGGATAAGAAATAACAGGACCTGTGGCTGAACATTAAGCAGCCAGGGAGCCAAGAGAAAGGACAGAGATCTGGAAAAACCAATAAAACCTAGATCAGTCTTCTCAGGTTCTGACTGGCACCAAGAGAAAGGACACGGATCTAGAAAAACCAACAAAACCTAGGTCAGTCTTCTTAGGTTCTGACTGGCATCCATGACCTGTCCCTC
>NW_008448091.1:0-520 GCF_000622305.1 Nannospalax galili
AGTCATGCTGTTGTTAACGGACAGCTGATAAACACAGGGTTGGTCAAAGAGCGGCCTCCACTCAGATTTCCCCTTTTCTCGGGCAGTGCCTACTTTGTGGCCAGTAGGGAATATGTGGGCTATGTGCTAGAGAATGAAGACATCCAGAAGTTCATGGAGTGGGCCCAAGACACATACAGCCCCGATGAGTACCTCTGGGCCACCATCCAAAGGATCCCCGAAGTCCCTGGCTCACTCTCCTCAAACCATAAGTATGACTTGTCTGACATGAATGCTGTCGCTAGGTTTGTCAAGTGGCAGTACTTCGAAGGTGATGTTTCCAAGGGCGCGCCCTACCCGCCCTGCAGTGGGGTGCACGTGCGCTCTGTGTGCGTTTTCGGGGTTGGCGACTTGAAATGGATGCTGCGTAAGCACCACTTTTTTGCCAATAAGTTTGACACAGATGTTGACCCCTTTGCCATCCAGTGTTTGGATGAGCATCTGAGGCACAAAGCCCTGGTGACCTTAGAACACTGACCAC
>NW_008448092.1:0-519 GCF_000622305.1 Nannospalax galili
CCAGGACAGCTGGGGCTACAGGGAGACCCTGTCTCAAAAAAGACCTAAAAACCAACCAACAAACAAAAAAGTTTTCCCTCCCAAAGCAGAGTTCCCAGAAGCTCCCCATCATTGGTTTTTAAAAAAGCTTTCCAAAAATTACTGTAAAATGCAATTTTTACTTAGTATTTTGATGGTTGAAGGAAGCAGCATATAGGAAAGTGGGACAGAACACGAGGCATCTGAGAGGATGAGACCAGTGCGACGAGGGAAACCGCACAGAGGCAGCAGAGAGAACCGGTATCTGTTTTTCTGAAATCTGAAGGAGGTGGACGCTCAATAAGAACCCAGGGTAACAATCACGAAGAAATGGAATCAGCCTACACGTCCATCAACAGATGAACAGATAAAGAAAATGTGACACATGGACACAATGAAACTTTTTCAGCCAAAAAGGAAAATGAAATCATAACATCTGCAGGAAAATGGGTGGAACTGGTGATCACTATGTTAAGTGGAATAAGCCAGGCTCAGACAAAG
>NW_008448093.1:0-520 GCF_000622305.1 Nannospalax galili
AGCAGAAGGGCAAAAGCTTGCTTGATCTTGATTTTCAGTATGAATACAGACCGTGAAAGCAGGGCCTCATGATCCTTCTGACCTTTTGGGTTTTAAGCGGGAGGTGTCCGAAAAGTTACCACAGGGATAACTAGCTTGTGGCAGCCAAGGGTTCCTAGCGATGTTGCTTTTTGATCCTTTGATGTTGGCTCTTCCTATCATTGTGAAGCAGAATTCACCAAGCATTGGATAGTTCACCCACTAATAGGGAACTGGAGCTGGGTTTAGACCATCGTGAGACAGGTTAGTTTTACCCTACAGATGATGTGTTGTTGCCATGGTAATCCTGCTCAGTAGGCGAGGAACTGCAGGTTCAGACATTTGGTTGTATGTGCTTGGCTGAGGAGCCCATGGGGCAAAGCTACTATTTGTGGGATTAGGACTGATCGCCTGTATGTCACAATCCCACCCAGGCAGAACCATACAACAGTGCTGAAGGAGCCTCGGTTCACCTCGGATAGCCGGGTCCTCATCCCTCCCT
>NW_008448094.1:0-519 GCF_000622305.1 Nannospalax galili
GGGGCTACAGGGAGACCCTGTCTCAAAAAGGCCAAAAAAAAAAAAAAAGCATTAATACCAGTGTATTAGTTTTCTGTTGCTGTGACAGAATAATATAACAAAAGGAACTTGAAGAAGAAAGGGTTTATTTTGGGCTCACAACTTGTGGGTGCAGTGAATCATGGAAGGAAAGTCATGGTGGTTGGGGCAGAAGGTGGCTAGTCACATTTCAGCCACAGTCAGGAAGCCCAGAGTGATGAATGCTAGTGCTCAGCTCACTTTCTTCTTTTTAATTCAGTCTGGGATCCCAGCCCATGGGATGGTACTGTTCCTACTTAAGATGGGTCTTCCCACTTCAATTAACCTAATCTAGATAATCTCTTACACACACATGCCCAGAGATTGGTTCCCATGGTGAGTATAAGTCCAATCAAGTTGTCAAGATTAACTATTGCAATCAACCTTTCTCCCTCATGCTAGCAGAGCAGTGAATGAGGTTGGCAGTGCCAACACGTGGTTGTGGACGTGTTCCTTAGGCAC
>NW_008448095.1:0-520 GCF_000622305.1 Nannospalax galili
GTGATTTCTGGCATTCTTTGCTGTTCTGATGCTTCTCATTCAAACACATGGAATCAGCTTTTCATCCGGTACTATCTTACCCCAGAAGTCGTTAAGATTAAAATTTTATTGTATAAGTATATCTCTGCACCCCACCCTCATTCCCTCGAAGTAATCATCCTAGAATTTTGAACATTTGTTCAGATTTCATGAAGATATTTAGAGACCTTCTTATAATTTTTAAATATTGTAGAACAAAGAAAGCTGTTTGTTTTGCAAGTCATTATTTCTCAAGAGAGTTTTATAGTTTTACCATTGTAAGTGTTATACACTGTTCATTGACTCCATTCCAAGAGTTTGAAGTTTTGTTGTTATCATAACCGTTATTTTTCATTTTTTGTCTTTTGGTTCATATTTTGACACCTTGTAAACTATAATTGTATTGAATTTTCTCATTTAAAAAAAGCATTTCATTTTATTCTCTTGAGTTTTGTAAGTTTGAAACTGCATAATTTATAGCAAACAATATTTTTCTCTCCTT
>NW_008448096.1:0-520 GCF_000622305.1 Nannospalax galili
CATTAGTCTAGGGATGTGACAGACTTGGGTTTTTTCTCTAAGATCCATGACCTCTCCAACCATGTGTATTGTATTTGCTAATGTTTACGGTACCACACTTTGAGTTACCTCCCATGGAGAGAGCTTTTATTCCAATTAAGTAGCTGTTGATTGCCCCAAAGATAAACAAGCCATTACTGCACCAATGTCCATATGCTGTGCTGGCCACTGATGTGGTTATTCGGCCTTGAAGCTGGTGTTGGACCATCAAACGATGTTTTCCATTGCCACCTACATAGTGTTGATCCAAAGCCTTCAGGGGAAGTGGTTTCAGGTCAGTTCTAGTTCTACTGATCCAAATCCTGTATCCAAAGTACGTTCTGTATTCAGCAGTAGGGTCTTACCTTCAAGTTCAGGGAAGACATCAAGGCTTTGGTAAAAGCCTGTGTAACTTTGGGAGTCTCTTGGATCACCCTGGCCAACAACTTATGGAAGGTTTCTCCTGTCTGGCACTGATTCTTGTTATGTAGCCTTTAGCTAT
>NW_008448097.1:0-520 GCF_000622305.1 Nannospalax galili
TTTTTTTAATTTAGGTTTGTTTTATTTAAACTTAATGTTAATTCCATGCTGTGTTTCAGTACGAATGATATAGATTCTGTATCTCCAGCTCCAGTCAGATATCCAGTAGTACCAATAAGAATCAGTTACACATATTGAACAAAAGATGTTGAATGAGCGAGGATAAGGAAGGGGAAGGGAAGTCAGGAGAGGGGAGGAGAAGAAACAAAGAGTTTAACATGCTTGCAGACTCTACCATATCACCTTCAATGCTATCCTGCTTGAGAGGGAGAGTAATAGTTGGGAAAAATGAGCAGCCATGGACTGTTGAACTGTTACCAGCACCACATTTTTCAACAACACTTCGACAGAGTTTCAACACTTTTTAAAGCAAAACCATTACTACAAACTCCCCCAGAAGAGCCTTTAAGCACCTCAAGTTATCTCCCACTTGGAACCCAGGGCTCCTCCCCAATTGGCCCCTTCTTTAAAGGGGAAGCCAGTTGATTCTGTTTCATGTCACGCACTGATATCCCACCAC
>NW_008448098.1:0-520 GCF_000622305.1 Nannospalax galili
TTCCTGACCAAACAGAAACTCCACTATGCCCGTCTACTACAATACAAGCAGCAGTTGAGGCAGAACACAAGAGTGGCTTTTGTTTATTTTCTTTTGTGTTTTTCACCTTAATAGAAAGTAAATCTCAAGACAAACAGGACTTTGCATCTTAGTCATAACTCCCAGTGGTCAGCAGAGTCGGGTTCTCCTATGGGGTTCTCCAATTCTATAGTAGGCTACTGGAGCATACATAATTCCCAATGTTTGGCAGTAGGCCAGATTTGTAAAACTGAATAGGAATGTGGATAAATAATTTTTTAGATGTTACAATAAAATGTTAAGCACAAGAAGCAGATTCAGAGCCCTGACACCCCATTTCACTAAGAAATTAAATTTTACAGCTATATACAAAGTGGTCTCAGTGGTCAAAGGATTTTGTCACAAAATGAAACAAACAAAATAGTTTTTTTGCCCTCTAAGAGCTCAGAGACAAGAGTAGGAGGACACATTCCAGAAAACTGTGACTCAGATTGCGTTACTA
>NW_008448099.1:0-520 GCF_000622305.1 Nannospalax galili
AAGGCCTGAGTGTCGTAAGTCACAACTTCTGATGCTCAGGACAGAGTTTAAGCACACACTTTGCTCCGCATGCTTGCACCTGCAGTTGGGAATAGGTCATTGTCTTTGTGAAAATCAAGATTACACAGGTACTGTCATCTGGCATTCAGTGAGGGTTTGTGTCTTTTCCAACGGCATGAATAAATGATTAATTTATATTTTTAGAGAATTCAGAGATTAGGCATTTTCTAGTTAGAGAAAAAACAAAATGTACTATTACCTTTAGCTATGATGGGCTTGGTACATTATTATTATTATTTCCACTGAGTAAATACTAATAGTAATAATGATAATAACTAAAATTTACTGTGGAATTACTGTACGGCTCATGAAATCAAATACATCAGAGCAGTATGCTTCCGTGTATAATTCTAGAATCTCAGTAATCAAGACATAATCTAACACAGGTTGGCAAGCGAAGAGGGAAGGGTGGTACGTTCCACACAGCCATTCAGGACTCAGGCTTCTTCCATATGGTGGG
>NW_008448100.1:0-520 GCF_000622305.1 Nannospalax galili
TCAAGTTATTTCTGGAAAAAATGTGTTAAAAATTGCCTCTCTTTGGAATAACAAAAAATATTCTTTTAAAAAGTATTTTTAAGTGTTCAGTTTAACTCTGAAGTGCTCCTAGGTTGTAATGAAGACAAAGCACGCAAAGTGCGGTTGATGTCCTCAATCTGCCCTATACTGCCAGTGGCCTGGGCAAGCTGCTAAGCTTATTTGTACCTCAGTTTCCTCATCTGCAAAGTAAGAGTCATAATAGCGCCAGGATCACTGGCTTCCCTGAACACAGGCCAAAGTTTTCTGTGGAAGACAGCACAGTGCCTCATACTGACCACCCTCTGCCTCACACTGACCACCTTCTGCTTTGCCCCACCTGGTGAACTTTAGGGCATCTTTTGAGGAGGTACTGAAAAAGATGTTTCTGAGTCACAGGGCCTTCTGAGCCCTACTTGTGTTCCATCCAGTTGCCATGACTGGATGACAGCTCCCTCCTGGATATAACTAGACCAATTACGGCCATAGTTTGTAGAACTTT
>NW_008448101.1:0-520 GCF_000622305.1 Nannospalax galili
TTACATGCTTTCTCTCATTTGTGGTTCTTAGATTTTATATATGAAACCATATATGTATATATGACATCAAATTATGTATACATGACATGTTTGTATACATGCCATGAAACAAAAGGGACTAATGGGAAGGAGAAGGGAGGAAAACAGGGAGGGTATGGATTATGGAGAGGATATCCTCAGTGTATAATATGCGTGTATATAAAAGTATCCTTACATAAAATCCTATCATGCAAAATAAAAACATGCCATAAATTAAATAAAGAAGAAAGAGGCTGATCATTTAACATTAAATAAGTATGGAATATAATACCAACTGTGTGATGAAACTCATTTCATGGTGAGAGGCTACATAGATTGTATTCATACTGTGTAGACTGCCAAGGGTACTAAAGCAGAGGCATTACAAACCTGGGGAAGGAACCCACATGACTGGATGAATAATATTAAAGTCCACATGAATGACAATGGAGGGGTCCTTACTTTTGCCTTTTGATTTTTCAGAATTAGCGTTGAAATTTAT
>NW_008448102.1:0-520 GCF_000622305.1 Nannospalax galili
AAAGAATGTGACCCTGCTGACACCTTAAATTTTTGCTCACTAAGAGTCAGAGGCTCCACTCTTTTGTGAACATGCTCCTCAGCAAAGCTTGCTGTGGCTTCTGCCTCTCTGAGAAGCCAGAGCTGCCTGATCTGGTGGGAAGAGGTCTTGTGTGCTGTGTCCTGGGGAAAGCTGGCTTTCCTCTGGTCTGTCTACTCCTGGATTTCACTGAGGAAACAGGATGCAGCCCTGGCGTGAACATCAGGACAGAACACTTGTGTTAGCGGTCTGCTGCTGCACCCAGTACCCAAGAAAGTCAACGTAAGGTATAAAGAATTTATTTTGACTCATCCAGAGATTTCAAGCCACAGTGGCTTAGTTCCATCTCCTTGGACCTGTGATGCGACAGAGCATCATGGTGGGAAAGCAAAGCTGCTCGCCTGATGGAGGGAGAACAGAGAGAAGAGACTGAAGGAGAGTGAGGAAGAGAAGGAGAGGGAAGAGAGGGAGGAGGTGGGGAGGGAAGGAGGGAGGAAAGAGA
>NW_008448103.1:0-519 GCF_000622305.1 Nannospalax galili
TCAACCAGGGCTTCACTTGGAAGCATGGAGGAAATGTTTCCTCCATGGTGACCCTCCTCTTTGTAGACTGGACACTGGTTTGAGTCCCTCTGGTGGGTCTCCATGACATTCCCGAAGAAGGGACAGGGGACTCCTCACAGCTACAGGACATATCAAGAGATTCCCATAGTCCCCTGGGACACCGTCAACCTTCCAGAGCAAGGAACAAAACTGTCCCTTATGCCCCTTTGTCCAGATTAGTATGGGCTTTAAGTATGGTTATTAACCATCCAAGAAGGTCAGTTGCTCCAGCCAGGTACCTTTAACTACTGTGTAATATGTAGATAAAGCCTGAACAAAACCCAAACATTCTCAAACATCAACTGGAAGACATTTGCCATCATGGGTTAACTAGGCACATCCCAGGAAAGGAACCTTAAATTCTATTCAGCAGTAAAGAAAGATGAAATCATGAAATTGCAGACAAAGGGATGGATCTAGAAACTATTATACTAAGTGAAGTAACACAGACTCAGAAAA
>NW_008448104.1:0-520 GCF_000622305.1 Nannospalax galili
GTCAGGTCGGTTCCTAGGCCACTGTGGAATATGACACAGCACAGAAGGAAAAGTGACAGCAGCATGTCAGAATGGAAGTTTGGCCAATGCCCTGGCACTAGGTGAAGAGAACAGAAACCAGGAAGCAGGACAGCCTACAGGCCCTATTCCTATACCATGGAATGATTGGGAAGTCAGGGTCCTTCTCCAGGAGCAGGAAATTGTTGAATGTAAAGTCCATCACCCAGGGAAAATCTACAAGAAAGCTAAAGCCATTTCCAAACCTCTCGATTGTAGGGGTATGGCTAAGATGTGGAAGGGATGTCTCCACCTGTTGCAGACCTTGTGAAATATGTTCTGGTTCATTTGTATTGAGAGGCCAAGTAGTGAGCCCAGGTTTTCTCCAAGTGGACAGGCCCTGTGCGGGATCCTAGGCTACAGTCATGGAATCCACTACTTTCCAGGCCTACTCAGTGATGGCACTGCTGCTCTATCTCTCATGTACTCTCAGTCTCCACAGTTCCTGAAACATCCTGGGTAC
>NW_008448105.1:0-520 GCF_000622305.1 Nannospalax galili
TCTACAATACTGGGAAACTTACAAGTAGCCAGGTAGCACATCCAGATAGCAAGTCCTCCCTCCCAGCTACACCTAAATTTCTATGAAGCCCATTGTTTCTACAGTTCTGATGTAAAAATTTGTTTTTTCCTTATCGAACCTCTAGATTGTCAATGGACCTGCCCCTGGTCTGGTGTAACTATGGTGATCTGATGTAACCATCATTACTGGCTTTTCCCCTAGGGATGATGAAATTGTTTTAAGCTTTATAAACCCTGCTCTGTTTCTCCTCAGGTCGAGAGTTCTCTTGGGCACAAGCGCCCCTCTGACCACCGCCTTGCTAGTTAGCTAATAAAGGACTCCTAATTTGATCATCACTATGTGGCGTTCTGTGCAGTCTAGCTTGGTATTACAGTAACAGTGGATGCCATGGTGTATCTTCTAACATGTTTTCCAGATGAAAGTTATACAAATTATAATTGAATCAGCTTAACAAGTGAACTTGTGTTCTTAGTGTGTCAGCACAGCATTGCTATGTGAG
>NW_008448106.1:0-520 GCF_000622305.1 Nannospalax galili
CATTTCCCATCTGCGACATCTCCCCCACTGCACCAGGTGCCCCCAGAGGAAATATTAGATTCACTAGAAATGCTGCTTAGTAGGTGTTCAATAAATACTGGATGGTTGGTGGTAAGGTGATGGGCAAACAGATGAACAAGAACATTCTAGATAAGACCAGGTGAGCTAAGAGACAGGAGGACAACAGCTAGGGTCAGGATGCTGAGGGAGGCCCCATGGCTCATGGAAAATACCTGTCAGAGGTGTGGGAAGCAAGCTGGGACCCACTGGAACATTTGGGGTTCAGTTCAGAAGAGGCTAGGCACCTGAGGCATCATCCCCAGCAGGCCCCACCCCCAGCACACTTCTGGGCACCCACCGCTGCTCACCAAGGACATCTTTCTTATGCAGAAAGGAGACTTTGCGCATGACAGCCATCCGAGTCTTCTCCAGTCCATCCCTGGTCCCGCTCTTGGCGGCCTTCATGAGCTGAGTCATCTGAGAAAGGCAGAGGCTCCTCGTCAGAGAGAATGAGAGGGGA
>NW_008448107.1:0-520 GCF_000622305.1 Nannospalax galili
TTTTTTTTTATTTTAAAAAAACAATGACTTGACACAAGCATAAGAGTTGAATATGTCATATAAAAGGCATCACCAAAACTATTTTCAGTAAAGTTTAATTCAATTAAGAAGAAAATTACATCACCCACACATTTATTTTTTTCCTCACAAAACAAAATGAAAGCAGGAACGATATCAGTACATTTGAAATCATTTTCCTCTGAATCTGATACATCTCTTAGAAACTTAGATCAATTCTTCAGGCTCCAGAACAGAGGAATGGTGGTTAACACACTTATACGGAAGCTCTTCCCCCATGTGTGGCATGGTTCAGAATTGCTGGAATTTTGTCCTCTAAAGCCTGATTGTAAGTGAGGAAGCAAAGAGCTGCTCAGCAGGGGACCCTCTGTGTGGTAGTAAGAAGAGACAAGGAAAAAATATCATGTGCTTTTATTGTGCAAAGATAGCCCAGACTGCTGCAGGAGAAAAACAAAGTAGATGGAAAAAAATGCCTTAAAATAAGGTTAAAAAGAGAGAGAGA
>NW_008448108.1:0-520 GCF_000622305.1 Nannospalax galili
CTAGTCAAGAAAAGTAATACTTAGAATCAGTCAATATATGGATTTGCTTCAGCCAGAATGAAAAGAGATGTCCTTACCAGATGGAAGGAAACTCTTTTGTTCGCTACCCACACATCTCAGTTAAGGTTTTGTGCCACTGTACCATTGCATGTGCTTGGATGCTGTGTGTGTGTGTTTAGACATACCTTTTTTGTGAGCCCTCTGTAAGACGCAGGCATTCTGGATCTTTACACCTCAATATTCCATTGTGAATTTTTGTTGTGCTCATTAGAGTTATTTACTTTTGTGTGTCAGTGTTTGCCTGCATGTATGTAAGTGCACCACCACATGTGTGCCTGGTGCCTGCAGAGGCCAGAAGAAGGCTTCAATTCCTCTGGTACTGGAGTTACAGATGGCTGTGAGTCCCTACCTTAGTACTGGGAACAGAACCTGAGTCCTCTAAAAAAAAAAAAAAAACAGAAAGTGCTCTTAAATGCTGAGCCATATCTTCAGTCCCTTCATTGTGTCTCTCCCTCCCTCC
>NW_008448109.1:0-520 GCF_000622305.1 Nannospalax galili
AAAACAAAACAGAACAAAACAAAACACCTGGGAGCCAGGACAGTGACAACACAGCTCTGGGCACCCGGAGAATCAATGGTGGTGGCTCTCAGCACATGGACTTAAAACATGACTCCAGGCCTCCTCAGTTTATTAACAACTGTGGCACTTCCATGTGGATCTCAAAATTCTGAACTCAGGACTTGGTGAGTAAGAAGAAAAATGATCAGTGAGTCAAGATGGCAGCAAGAGCCAAGATGGCAGCCAGAACCTGTCCTGGCTGCTCAGCCATGCACTTCCCAGCATTAGGCAGAGCCAATTCTGCCAGACTTCCTACTTACATGCACCTGCCTGACTGCCAACCCATGTGAGCCCCAATGTTGGGGAAAGGCTGGCTTGGCCATCCACACATTCCCCACCACCACACATGATGAATCAGGGTACTGGGACACCAGGCCCACTCCAGCCTCTGAGCTTGGGGTCAGGTGGGGGTGCAACCAGGAGGGGGTTGCAAACACTCCACTGTGTCACACCCCAGTGC
>NW_008448110.1:0-520 GCF_000622305.1 Nannospalax galili
ACCCAGCCTCATTGTCACAACTGTTTATTTTCTGGTGATTTAATGGGAAGGCAGAGCACCTGGAGGGCTCTGGACCTCTGTAGGTGCTCACACTGGACCAGAAACTGAATACCAGCCCTACCTTAAAAAGCATTTGAAGTCACAGCTGAGTGAATTTCCTGTGCATCTGTATGTTTCTAAGTATGTAATTTGAGTTTATGTTTGACATTTGAAGAAAACACATTAAAAGAAAACTGGTCATTGGTCAGATTTCTCACTAGTGGAGTGAAAGTGGCCTGATCTCTTGGGAATTACACCCTAAGGTGTTGCTGCCCTGGCTGCTCTGGTGCTCAGGGTGTGGGGAAAGTTGAGTTGTTATCCATAGAGCCCGCCCACCAGCAGATGAGGGAAGGGGGCTTCTCAATAAGAGTGAGGTAGCCTTCTTATGGAAAAGAGTGTTGCTGAGGGTCAAAGGGCCTCTCTTTTACACTAAACTGCTGGTTCCTCTTATGTAATTAACTGTATTGAGAATTTGATATTT
>NW_008448111.1:0-520 GCF_000622305.1 Nannospalax galili
GATCCTCCTGTCTCTGCCTCCCTAGGACTGGGATGACAAACGTACTGCCACATCTGCCTCTTTTTACATGGGTTGTGGGGATTGAACTCAGGCCTTCATTTGTAAAACAAGCACTTTACAGACCTGCTATCTCCACAGCCCCACAAGTCCAGTCTTGAGTCTGCCGCAAGACATGGGATGTTCTGTAGCCCACAGAGAGGCCAACCAACAACATAAGCACAAGCACAGAGAGCCTGTGGTCCAAACTGCTACAGAGGCTGAGGCAGGAGAGTTGCTTAAACCCAAGATCCTGTCTTTTTTTCTTTTTTCTATTTTAAAATATTTATTATTTTTATTTTTTATGGGTATGAGTGTACTGCCTGCATGTTTGTAAGTCCACTTGTGTTGTGCAGTGCCCTTGGAGGTCAGAAGAAGGGGTCAGATCCCCTGGAACTGGAGTTATAGACCATTGTTAGCCGCTCATGTGGATACTGGGAATCAAACCCAGGTCCTCTGTAAGAGCAGTTAGTGCTCTTAACTG
>NW_008448112.1:0-520 GCF_000622305.1 Nannospalax galili
AAACCCTATCTCTGTTATATCTCTAGACAAATGAAATTTCTTACCATATGGTAAATATAGATCCTTATATTTACAGACAAGTATACCATAAACCACTTATCAAAGAAGCTTTTTTTTGCAACAGATGGGGGCTATCTCAGATCCCACAACTGGTCAGACACAAAGAATATATGTCTGTCTGAGAGATGCCCAGTCCTAGGTGTCATATCAACAGTGGACTCTCTACACATGAGACTCATGGAACATAGCATAATAGGGGAGGGTACAGAGAAAGCTAGTGCATCCTTCAACTCTCACCAGTGAAGCTTCTTTATAAAATAAAGTGCAATGCACTCAAAAGAAAACAACTGGCCAACTTTTGAAGAATACAAGACTCCCGAGAGTGTGTCCCTGGATAGGATTCTTATATCACACCTCTCTCACCCACAGCTCAGGGACCATTGTGGAAGAGGGGGGCAGAGGGAATGTAAGAGCCTATGAACATAGGCAAACAGAGGCTTTCAGGCCACTGGAAACTTGC
>NW_008448113.1:0-520 GCF_000622305.1 Nannospalax galili
ACCAGTGGCAGGTGGTGGGCATCGTGAGCTGGGGCTATGGCTGTGGGGGCCCGAGTACTCCTGGAGTATACACCAAGGTCAATGCCTATCTTGACTGGATCTACAATGTGCGGAAGGTAAGCATTTGTTAACTCCATCCTTGAAGCCCTCCCTCCCTTCCTCTACCCTGGTGACACACACCATTTTAGATTTGATTTAAATAGCTCTGACAACCCTTTACACCCCAAATGCATTTCCCTCCCAGCAAGCTGACAGCCTGAGATGGCTCTGTTAAAGTTGAAATTCCTTAGGTTAGAAGGAGATTTCTGTGCAATGCAAATACCTTAGGGTCCAGAACCCCAGGCTTTATCATTCTCTACTAACAGAGTGAGCCTGTCAGACCCTTTCCAGAGAGAAGATTCTGATAAGAAGAATATGGAAAGGCTTCTGAGACTCCCTGGTCCCTAGAGGGGAGGTGGGGGAAGAGGGAAGGAGGGAGGGAGGGAGGGAGAGAGAGGGAGAGAGAGAGAGAGAGAGAGAG
>NW_008448114.1:0-520 GCF_000622305.1 Nannospalax galili
ACATCCAGGCAATACACACATACACATAAAATAAAAATAATAAATAAAATTAGAAAGACAACAGGAATCCATTCTCTCATGCTGTCGGAAGCTGGAAGTACCAAGTGAAAGCCTTGGCAGGGCCTTTCCTCTTGTAGTTATGGCAGTTATCTCAGGTTGGGGGCCATCCTTGGCGTTTCTGGGGTTGCAGCCTCACTGCTCCATCCCTGCTTCTGTCTCCACATGGCTTGTGTCTTCTTTGAGTCCCTGCATCCAAATGTCCTTCCTCTAACAAGAGCATGATTTACTGGTTTTGTGGCTCCTTCTAATCCGGTGTGAGTTCCTTTTATTTGCAAATCAAGTCCAATGCATAGGTCCTCAGGATTAGGACTTGAACATATCTTTTAGGGATAAGAATCAATCTCCCCATCTTTGTCTCCCCATCTCTTTGGTGACCTCCCAATTCTAAAGAGCATGTCTGTCATTTGAGCCTTAATGAACCCTGGGTCACTGTCATTCATCTTCCTGCACCTTACGAGTC
>NW_008448115.1:0-520 GCF_000622305.1 Nannospalax galili
TTTTTTCCAAATTGTAATCTGTTAATTACTTGTTTAATGGAGTGTGTAATTACCTACTTTAAGTTAGGGAACTGTTTCCATTTCAAAGAGAGAAACCTATTTTAGAAATGAAAGAATATAAATGTAATCCTTTTTGATACAGAATATAATTCTTTACTTCCCTTAATGGTTCTAGTGAGAAAATGAGATTGAAAAACAATTGTTTTTTTTTTTTTTTCCTCCTTATGTCATTGTATATATCACATCAAACATAGGTGAAATCTCTGGCAAAGATAGCAGGCTGAATTTAGCAACACATATTCAGTGTAATTTTACTCTCTATTCATGCCATTTAAACAACTAATCTCCAGTATATGAAGAGAAACAAGTTACTAATTAGATAGCTTTAAAAAATATTTTCACACCTCCTTCTGCTTCCCTGGGCCTTCATGACTAGCAGGCTTCTCTCCAGGGTAAGTCAATAGGACCCTCCATGCCTTGACTTCCCCAGCATCATTCACCCACCCATCTTCCCCGGCCA
>NW_008448116.1:0-520 GCF_000622305.1 Nannospalax galili
ACAACTATCTGTAACTCCAGTTTCAGGGGATCTGACAGCCTCTTCTGTCCTGCATGACATGGTTGCAATTGCATACATGCAGGCATAACACTCGTACACATAAAATAAAAATAAATTAAAAATAAATTTTTTAAAGACTTCAGATTAAGAATAAATAAAGTTCAAAAGTAGCTATTCCTAACGTGCTGCTTTGGGGAAGCAGTTACCTCATTTTGTCTCAGGCTGTTCTCTTGGAGGCACATCTAGGGAACCAACTTTTATAATGTACCCCAGAAAAAGTCACGTACTGTTGCATCCGATGCAGGTGCCAGAGTGTGGATGAGTCTAAGGGATTTTTAAGTGGGTCTCTGGTCAGAAAAGCAGAAGCAAAGGAACTTGAAGTAACAGGCAAGTCATGCTTAGCAGGGAAGATCATCCAGGCCACACACAGGAAACTCGCCAGCAATGCTTCAAGACGGATCTCACTGGGAGCGCCCAGAAACTTCAACAGTGATAGGGACATAGTTGCCACATGGTCATC
>NW_008448117.1:0-520 GCF_000622305.1 Nannospalax galili
TTTTGCCAGAGATAAGAAATATTTTAGGCATGCTTAGATATGACTCCTGCCCACCGTCCTGAAAAAACCATTTAATAGCAAATACGAAAATCTGTCTGGACTTAAAAAGAGAACTCTCATGTTAAATGCATCCAGGCCCTTTAGGCTACGGAACTGGGGGAATGTTGGGTTTGAGCCTTACTCAAAGCAACAGTTCTGAAGTGACAATAGAAGGATCAAGAATGAATGTCATGTTGGCACATAGTGGGTGGTGAGGCAGACAGGAGGAGGGAGGGTGAGGAAATTGGAAACAGCAGGGGCAGAGCTGCAGCTGGCACCAGTGCAGACACCATAGCAGGCTGGCACTGGAACAGAGTTAGACTATCAGAACACCAGATGATTGTAGGCAGGACAAACGGGCATCGAGCCAGTGCCAATGAGGGCAGCAAACAAAGGAGAAGGTGAATCAGAAGCTGAAAAGGAGGTGCAAAATGTTTGTGCATGTTCACATGTTCTATGTGTGTGTGTGTGTGTGTGTGTG
>NW_008448118.1:0-520 GCF_000622305.1 Nannospalax galili
TTGTCTCCTAAGGTACTGGGTGGTGATGGTACTTTTAAAAGAAAGACAATGTATGACCTAAATACAGGCTATGAAGTTTCTTTGCTGCCAAAGAAGAGGATATATTTTGCTACAGGAAAATATTTAGTGCTCTTTGAGAACCTAAGAAAGGAATTCTTGAGATGTGGTCTGAGGACTTAGTTGACAGAGTTGGGGCAAGTTTTGCTTTAATTGTGATGCAGACGTGAGTGAAATTTACTGTCAGTAGTTCCCTGGGAGATAAGTACTTTCTGGAAGGTAATGAATCAGAATTCTGTGACCCAGATTCCAATGTGAGTGATCAAAGTTGAAATCGTTGACTTTGTTTAAGAACTACTCACTTACCTGACTTATTGCTGTTTTGTTTCATTTTAGACTCAGCTCCGAATAGACTCCTTCTTTAGATTAGCTCAACAAGAGAAACAAGATGCTAAACACATCAGGAGCCAGAGACTGAACAGAGCTGTGACGTGTATGCTAAGGAAGGAAAGGGAAGAGATGG
>NW_008448119.1:0-520 GCF_000622305.1 Nannospalax galili
TGGGTCCACCTCATTTTACTGAGGGACTACTAAAGTCAACGTAGTGAGGGAAGACTGCACTACTGTTTACTGAGTCCTATCTAATGAAGCCTACAGTACTTTTAATTTATTCTTTCAGCCCTCAGGTTAATTCTACAGGTAGTATTGCTGAGGAGAAAACTAAAAAGATGATATGGTAGGGCATGCGCTGGATTTAGACTCTTAGATTATTTGGTACAGGATCCAAGGAACTCTCCATTCTACCATACTTGTGCTTAAGAAATTTGGTCTAAGGCTGGAGAGATGGCTCAGTGGTTAAGAGCACTGACCTCTCTTGTAGAGGACCTGGGTTTCGATTCCTAGCACCCACATGGTGGCTAATTACCGTCCATAACTCCAGTTCCAGGGAATTCAACATCCTCTTCTGACCTCCGAGGGCATTGCATGCATAGGTGTACTTACATACATCCAGGCAATACACACATATACATAAAATAAAAAATAATAAAATATTTTAAATAAAAGAAATTTGGTCAAGGCT
>NW_008448120.1:0-520 GCF_000622305.1 Nannospalax galili
AAAAAAATCCTTAGTTTTTACAAATTTTCTTTCAACAGTAAGCAAAGCACCACGTTCTCTTTTTTATCAGAATATCTGTCCTCATAATTAACAAAGACAATTATGTTACTTAAGAAACCATCTACCTTCTTCTTGCCCATTCTTCATATATTAGAAGTACTACATCTCCCAGTGTAGGTACACTAGACACTGGGGCTATGAAGGAAACAGAATTTGGAGGGAAATATGTAACTTATAACCCAAACTTACCCAGGATTGCATATTTGCATATTTACAAGTTAGTGTATAGCTCTGACTTGGATTACAAAGTGTGAAAGGAAATTGTCAAAATGATTGTAGTGCGGAAGAGAATGTTTTCCCCTTTCTAGGAATTTTTTGCTGCACTTTGTCTGCAAAGTAGCAAATCAACAGCATCGGACGTGCAGTCGAGGTGGAGGCAGTTCTGGTGGGATATCTGGCTCTGGTTGTAACGAGAGGATGCTATTGGACAACTCATTCCTCAAAATATCCAGAGGCATCT
>NW_008448121.1:0-520 GCF_000622305.1 Nannospalax galili
TACATGCATACACATAAAATAAAAATAGTAAATAAAAGAATAAAAAGAAGTATATGCTCTTAACCACCGAGCCACCTCTGGAGTTCCTTGACCTCCTTCTTTACCTTAGAATCACTTGTAATGCCCCTATAATCAGATAAACTATAAATGAAAGAGCAAAGTTTCTTCTATAGGATGAAGCTTTAAAGATGCCTGGTGGCCTCCTTAGATTTAGTTTGACGGTCCGTCAAGGTGCCAAAGAACTGAAAAGTTCTACCCTTATAGAGTCATTTGCCCAGGTAAGTAACGCTTTAGGGTCAGCAGTTCCACAACTGAAACTTAAATCTGGACTGACCAGTAAAGGCCCTTGTGTTAAGACTTGGTGCCCAGATCATGGTGCTACTGGGAGATGGTGGACACTGTAAGAGTGGGGCCTCGTGGGAAGTCTTCAGGTCTTTGGGGGAATGCTCTGAAAAGGTATAGAGAGAGATCCCTGCCCCTTTCTCTTCCTCACTTCCTGGCCATAATGTGAACAGTTTCT
>NW_008448122.1:0-520 GCF_000622305.1 Nannospalax galili
AGGATTTAGACACTGCCTGTTCTAGAACACTGGACTCTAACAGCACCCCCATTGCTGGAAAAAATGTTGAAGTCTGTCATGCAACAGGAAAACGAAGCACCAAGCTATCTTGGAACAGCTGTTCTACACAGAGGAGAGCGTCCCCCAATGAAAGAATCCAAATAGGCATTTTTAGGCATTAACCCCCACCAAATCCAAATAAAATATTACACTTGATGTTCAATTTTAATAGCATCTTGATAAAAGGTGTGCTTCCTTTCATTTGAATACATTTCTACACATGTATATGTTTTAAAATCCAGGAAAACAGCCAAACCACAAGTTAACTCTTAACATGAATGCACATAGTTAACCCTATAAGTACACAGCCCCTTTGAAAAAGGGCTGATGCACCCCACAGTTATATGGATCATTTCAGAAAGCACAACACAATGCTTACCATCACTCATACCCAGTACCTATAGTCTCCTAATGTTCTGGAACACAATGATTCAGAAGGCAAGTTTCTTTTGAAAATGGC
>NW_008448123.1:0-520 GCF_000622305.1 Nannospalax galili
TCCAGTGAGTACATTATTTACTGACCTGGCAAGATATGCCCGCAGTGGCAAGAATGTTGTAGGAGAAAGCAAACACTTCCTGATTGGGTTTAAGGCCAGCTGAACAAGATGGAACCCATACCTGAGAACAGACCTGATTAGTCAGGTCATAGACTCTTGTGGAGAACCCACTACTGTTATGCTGCTGAATGGATATAATATTAAACTGACTCCTAATGATTTATTGCTATACCCATATATAAATGCATCTCTCAGTCTTCATCAGAGAAGCTTCTGATAGATGACAACACAGAGACACACAACTAGTCAACATGCAGAGAATAAGAGTCTGGGGTGATCAGCCCTAATTGGGAACTCTATATCACACCTTCTCATTCCAAGGGTGTATCACAGAAGAGGGAGTACAGAAAATGTACAATAGCCAGAGATAATGAATATGTATGATGAAACTATTTTCTGGATACAACAGGTCACTTTCACACATGAATTTACAGCAATTGCAACAGCATGCTGCACATGA
>NW_008448124.1:0-520 GCF_000622305.1 Nannospalax galili
AAAAAAAAAAAAGAATGAGAGTAAATCTTAAATACAAAGGAGGAATTTCTCCACGAAGCACTTTTCCACATCATATACTATTCTTCATTATTATTTCATGCATTATTTACTAGTAAGTAAACTGTTCCTTTTTCAAACCAGTAAGTATAATCTTCTACATCACAATTCTCTGAAATCAGATACACCTAGATGCACATCCAGGTTCATCCTTTTCCTTGAGTTCCATTGTTTCCTGATCCTCTAAATGAGAAGTTACTTTTTGTATTGAGGGTTTATATATGTGCATGTATTCACACAGTAGGTATATGTATGTATAAATATGAGTGAATAAAATTTCTTTGGATAGTATGTTTGTCTATTAGAGTTCTCTTGAAAAACTTAATCAAAAAGATAGATGCACAGATAGACTATAAGTGAGATATAGATAGATAGATGATAGATAGATGATTGATAGATAGATGATAGCTAGATAGATGATAGATAGATAGATGATAGATAATGATAGATAGATAGATAGATA
>NW_008448125.1:0-520 GCF_000622305.1 Nannospalax galili
CCCTAATGTGCTACTACGATGTTTCATGTGACATCACAATGCTCCAATGTGCCATCAAAATGCTCAATTATGAATTCACAGTTCATCATTGTGCCATCAAAGTGTTCAGTGTGCCATCATAGTGAATCAATGTCTCATCACAATGCTGCATTTTGGCATCACCATACTCCATGTGTTATCACAATGCTCCAATATGTTTTCAACATGCTCCATTTTGATATCACACTCCAAAGTGTGCCATAACAATGCACCAATTAGTTATCACAATGCTCAATATTCCTTCAGAATGCCCCAAAGTGCCTTCACAATGCTCCACTGTGACATCCAAATAGCCCCATGTGTCATCACAACACCTCAATGTGACATCACAGTGCTCAGTGTGCCATCACAGTGCCCAAGAGTGTCATCACAATACTCAATGTGCCATCACACAATATGTTATCATAATGCTCAAATGTGCCATGCCAGTGCTCAGTGTGCCATAACAGTGCATCAATGTGTCATCACAATGCCCCAATGT
>NW_008448126.1:0-520 GCF_000622305.1 Nannospalax galili
GTGTTTGAAGTAAGCCTTTAACTGAAAAAGCCAGAAGAGCAAAAATAAGATCATCTTAAATTAATAAGTAAAAAAACTAGTACATTGGAAATTAGAGATGGGGAGATGGCCGAGTGGGTAGAGCACTTGCTCTGTGCAAGTGTTCAGAGATCCCCAGAACCCCTGTAAAGCCAACACTCTTACACCAAGATGAGGGAAGAGACAGGAGACTCTCCCAAAGCACGTGGCCCAGCTAGCCTGGTGTACACAGACAAGCGGCACGAGACCGTCTCCACAAGGTGGAAGGTGAGAACCCATACCTGAAATCCTCTGACCTGCACCTGCATACCTTTGTAAATGTGCCCCCGTACACATGCATGTGGACACAAGATTGAAAGAAAGAAATCAGAGTTAATAAGTAAATTGCCAAGTGTATCTTGGAGGGATAGAGATCAATGGTCAGAGGCCACAGTGTAAAGAAAGAGGAATTTATTTAGTTTGGAGGGTATACAATGCTATAATTGCCTCAAGATGAGTTTTT
>NW_008448127.1:0-520 GCF_000622305.1 Nannospalax galili
CAATCTCACAGAGATCTGCCTTCCTCTGCCTCCAAATACTGGGATTAAAGGTATGCAACCACATGCACATCTATGTTTATCCATGTGTGGGTATGTGTACCTGTGTGTGGGTACATGTATGTGTGGGGGTGCCCCAGAGGCCAGAAGAGGGCATCAGATCCCCTGGAGCTCAAGATACAGGTGGTTGTGAGCTGCCAGAAAGGGATGCTAGAGCCCAAACCTGAGTCCTCTGCAAGAGCAGCCAGCACTCTAAGCACTGAGCCGTCTCTCCAGCCCCACTGATTTTTTCAGTGGCATTTGTGTCACCTTCTTGTTGCTTTATGAAAGTTTGTTATATTCTAGATATACATTAAGTCCTTTACTAGTTACACGTACTGTCAATATTTTCTTCCATTCTGTGGCTTACTTCTCCACTTTCTTAATGACATCTTGAAAAACAAAACTAAAGGTATTTTACAGCTATAAAAACAAGCCCTAATATCATCTGCAACAGCTCCCTGGGGTGTTTTTGTTTTTTTTT
>NW_008448128.1:0-520 GCF_000622305.1 Nannospalax galili
TACTACTGAACTATATTGCATGGAAATTGCAAAAATTCAATAAAAAATAAAGTTATAAAAGTGGATATTGAAAAGAACTATATTGTCATTAATAAAAACTTTGATAAGATATTGATAGAATCTATTCTATGTGACTCATGTATTAACTCATTGCTCCTCATGACTTCCTTTTAAAGAAGGAATTTTCTTATCCTTTCTATAGATGAGGAAACTGTGGCAGAGTTTATGCAACAACCCCAAGATAGCAATGCTAGTAAACAGTGGAATTGTCATTAGGTGAAGAACTGTGTCTATCATAGAATCTCTTTACCAGGTACTGGTTTTCACATGCTTCCCATCGCTCTTCCAACAGCTGCCATGCAGGAGGTGTCCACCATTACATCAACAAACCAAATGCCAGAACTTCAATCAATTGATATTCAATGGCTGATAGATGCTGTTGAGCTAGTGAATGAAATGTTCTTTGGCAAAATTCCAGTGCAGTAGGGTAGAGATACTGATCTTCATTAAAGCATAAGAT
>NW_008448129.1:0-520 GCF_000622305.1 Nannospalax galili
CTTATATTGAAAACCCTTGGTGTAGCTTTGTTAAAGTTGTGTAGACAAAAGACTTTGTATTCTTTGCAGTAGTGGTTATAGGAACAAT
Source organism: Nannospalax galili (assembly GCF_000622305.1). Classification (NCBI taxonomy): domain Eukaryota; kingdom Metazoa; phylum Chordata; class Mammalia; order Rodentia; family Spalacidae; genus Nannospalax; species Nannospalax galili. The sequence goes on from NW_008448129.1 coordinate 89, forward strand.
GTTTGTGAATACTTAAAGGTTGAGTATTCCTAACCTAAAACTGAAATTTAGAGTGCTTCAAACTTTTGGAGTATCAATACCATACCAAAAATGGCAAATCCACTCCTAACATCATGTGGCTGGGTGACTGTCAGAATGCAGGTTGACTGAACATGCTTATTAGGGTATCTTCAGACTGTGTGTATTAGGGTTATTGCAAACATAAATAAAATTTGTGTTTAGATTTGGATCCCGTCCCCAAGATAGCTTGTTATGTATGCAAACATATTCTAAAAATGTGGAAAAATCAGAAAATTTTGAAACATGCTTGTCCCAGGTCATCTGGATCAGGGATTTTTCAGCTTTTATTAGTCTTGGAAGATACAAGCATAATGCATTACTTCGTATTTAAAATCTCTTTCTAATATTGTATAACTGCATTAATTCAACAGC
>NW_008448130.1:0-520 GCF_000622305.1 Nannospalax galili
ATTCTATCAGAGAGTAGATGGTTATTCCCCCATAGCAGCCATTACACCAATAGGCCTATCTTGCCTGAAAGGTTGGCATTGTAGTTCATGAAGTTCACAGGTACGTAGGATTATTGTTGATGTCCTTACACCTATAGCAGACTGCACCACACTGTCCAGAGACATAAAGGCTGGGCAACTAAGAGGAAGCTTCTAATTCAATTTCAACTTGATTTTCTAGGTCTTACACAAAGGTGTGTGCTATCATCAGCAATAATGTCTAATCACCTAGTTATGATGGGAAAACAAATTTATTCTAATTTTTTTCAAATGTTCATATGAGAGTCCATTGGAATTTCTTTTTTTAATTCATTTAATTTTTTAATTTAATGACCACATGATTAGAAGAAATATTTCATTACAGCTTTAACATATCCAGTAACAATTTCCAGAGTAAAGATACATCACTTTCAAAAGTGGTTCTAAGTTCTTAAGTTCACAGTTGAATTAATACAGTTATACAATATTGAACTCAGTATAA
>NW_008448131.1:0-520 GCF_000622305.1 Nannospalax galili
TATGAAGTTTCAGGCAGAGGTCACATCTTGATAGAAGTCTTCTCAAACTAAACTAATACCCTTTAAAAATGCACAGGGCACTACCATAAACATTTCACAAAATATTTTTATATTATGACAAATAAATATTGCTAAACAATTAATAATGAAATACAAGTTTGATCATATCTGACTAACAAAAGATTAGATCATCTCATTATCTCAATAGATAATATCATAAAGTATTTTAGATATAAAAGTAATCAAATATATGTCAAAAATAGTCTAGAGGCACATCTGGCTGACAATTTCTATGATATTTAATATTTTTCTGTATTGCATGGCTTTTCATAATTTTCCACTTTTTAAATTTTTAAACAGCACTATAAAATTGCTTAAAACATGCATTGACTCCAGTCATATATATTCATTCACTTAATCCTGTTATTGATGTCTCTATTTCATAGCTGAGAAAATGGGGGAGATTAGGGTCACAGGCATAGCAAATGGTTAAACCTGGATTCTAATCCAGACAAATCAG
>NW_008448132.1:0-520 GCF_000622305.1 Nannospalax galili
CTGCCACCACCTATTACTGGTACAGAGAAGCACTGGATATTTCCAGTTCCATTTCTGAAAGTGGAGGTTTAAACTGGAAGATGACTGTCTGCTTGCTGGCTGCCTGGGTCATGGTTTGCTTGGCCATGATCAAAGGCATTCAGTCTTCTGGAAAAGTTAGTATGCTAGAGTCCTCCTGAGCACCATCCTGGGTACTGCCAATGACTCCCAGCTCTATCCCAAAACTGTATTAAAACTTCTTGTTACATGTCATTGTAGGTGGTTACAGATTGGCCAAAGTGATGCTTTTTAAAATATATCTGAAGAAAGGGCATGGATAAAGATAAAACTGGTTGACAGTGAAATCTAATGTCATTTATAACCTTTCTTCATTCCAGTAAAATTGTTATGATTTTTGTCCATTTAAAAGTCTATTAATTTTGCTATTTATTCAACAGTCAAATGTTTTAGTTCTCTGATTGAAAATTAATTCCAGTCATGGAAATTAGAGAAAAAGATAAAATGAAGAATTCATTTTTTT
>NW_008448133.1:0-520 GCF_000622305.1 Nannospalax galili
TCTCTATCAAGTTGACAAGGTGTCAATTGTGCTTGATAGTTTTGTCAACTTGACGTACCTAGGAAGAAAGAACCTCAGTTGTGGAACTGTTTCTGTTGGATTGGCCTTCTGACATGTCTATGAGTCATTTTCTTGATTGTTGAGTAATGAGAGGAAGGCTCAGCCAACACCCTTGGGGAGGTGGTCCCAGGTTGTACTAGAAAGTAGCAGACTGGGCACAGGCCAGAGGAGCAAGCCACTAAGCAGATTCCTCCATGGTCCGTGAGTCAGTTTCTGCCACGAGATTTCTGTTGGAGCTGCTGCTCTGACTTCCCTCTATGAAATAAATCCTTTGCTCCCCAAGTTGTTTATGGTCACAGTGTTTATCAGAACAATAGAAAGCAAACTAGAACAAAGGGAAAGTATAGAGAAGCACAAAAATAAAACCAGAGGAAAACACTGTCTGTTGTTAACGTCCCAAGGACAGACCTCGAACAAAAAAACAAAGAAGAGCTACAAGTTTCCACAACAGCTCAAAATG
>NW_008448134.1:0-520 GCF_000622305.1 Nannospalax galili
CGCCATTCAGCTAATCCTTCCAGGAAATACTCTTACAGACTGGCCCAGAAACTTGTTTCTAAGTTGCTTCGAGATCCAATTAAGTTGACAATCAAGATCCACCATCACAGTATCTGTGTGATGCATTTTTATTTGTGTCTATGCTTAACAAAAGGAGATGTCAAAAGCAGACAGTTTTATGGAAGGCATATGTGTGCTCCCCTGCTGTGAAATTTCTGTCAATGTGAAATCACTTCTTTATGATCTGACTGTCCACTTAGGTATGCTGTGATGCTCCGTATCTTACCACTCAGGGTCAAGATAGTGCAGAACGTGGCCAGGGTGTTGGGCCAACCCACAGGGACTCATAACCGGGTAGCTGGAGTTTTTGATGACTGCTTAGTTTGGGACACTGAAGGCACCTGATAATACGATCAGTGTACAAGGGCTGAGTTTGGGGCTGGCTTCTCAGCCTCTTTCTTCAGGTAGTCCGTGGTTTCCTTTAGGACTGTTACATTTCCTTGTTCAATTTCCAGGTGCC
>NW_008448135.1:0-520 GCF_000622305.1 Nannospalax galili
TCTGCAAGAGCAGCCAGTGCTCTTAACCATTGAGCCATCTCTCTAGTCCCTTATTATGTTTTGTTTTGTTTTTAAGGGAGGGTCTCACTATGCCACATAGTCTGGCCTGGACTTCACAATCCTTCTGCCTTAGCCTCCTGAGTGCTGGACTTGTGAGCTACCAAGCTGAGTTCATATATATAATTCTATAATTCATAACCAGTTTAGACAAAAGAAAAAAGGAATGGGGGAGTAGCAAAAAGGGGGAGGGAAAGGAAGAAAGCCAATCCATAGGACAGGCCCAGAGCACCCGAATCACTTTGTTCACGGTCATTAGAGTAATACCACCAGTAGCAGAGGACTGTGCAAACCCAGCACCAGCCACCCATGTGCATCTCACCCACGTCGCCTCCCTGGATTGAGGGTGGAAGACCTTAGTCCTGGCTTTTGGCAGCCTCTCCACTGAGCTGTCACACCATTGCTGTCGGTCCCTTCTCTCTTCTGCACCCAGGTAGCTACAAGGCTCTCCAGAGTAAACACA
>NW_008448136.1:0-520 GCF_000622305.1 Nannospalax galili
GATTGTATCTGAAAGATTTTAAGCAGGGTAGGAAGGTTTTGGGCAAGTCAAATGAAGCAGCTATGTTCTCGGGGATTCAGTGCCCTCTTCTGACTGCCGTGGGCATTACAGTACACAAGTGTACATGCAGGGAGAAACAGTGTTTGAAAGCCTGAGAGCCTGAGAACTTAAGGAAAGAAAGAGAACTAAAACTGGGGTCCCCTCCTGTGAGCTGAAGTCACGGTCCCTTCTCAAGAGCTTGAGCTGTGATCTCCTCCTGTGAGCGGGATCATCCTATCTGAGAGCTGGAGCTATGGTTCCTCCTGTGAGCTCTCGAGGCTGTGTTTCTTCCTGGGAGCTGGAGCTGTGGTCCTCTCCTGTGGGCTGGAGCTGTGATCTCTCCTGTGAGCTGAAGTCATGGACCCTTCCCATGGGCTAGAGCTGTGTTCTTCTTCTGTGATCTGGAGCTATGATTCCCTGCCTGTGACCCGGAACTGTGGTCCCCTCCTGTTAGCTGAGATCATGGTCCTCTCCTGTGAGC
>NW_008448137.1:0-520 GCF_000622305.1 Nannospalax galili
TGCCATCCCAGGGAGTTCCTGCACAGTTCTGGGGCTCTCCAACTAAGATCCCTAGGATGAAATTTAAAAGGAGAGAGAGAGGACACCTTGCTTGTTGTTGTTGTTGTTTTTAGAAGATAAATACTAAGCTTGGAGATTCTATAGACAATTCTGCTAAATTCAATCATGAACCACCAGAAAGTCATTCAAGAAACTGATATCAGATGCTCAATAATCTTGTCCTGTTCTAGATAAACCACTAAACCACTACTTTGTAAATATATTAAAAGGTTTCATAGTGTCAAAAATCTCCAAAGCAACAGGGACTTTTCTTTGTTTTAACCCATCAAATGCTGGTGAGGATGTTGAGTATTTAGCCTATAAGGATTGTTAAGAAAGTCTTTATGTGTCTTATCTTAGCTTGAAATTTTAAATGCCTTTTAAAATAAAATACACACAATTATGGTAGATCATTTATAAATGTAGGCAAGATGGACAAGGTGGTATTTGTGCTGGACAGCGTTAGTGTCAACTTGAGACA
>NW_008448138.1:0-520 GCF_000622305.1 Nannospalax galili
AAGAAGATCATCTGTTTCCTCTCTCCATCAGCTTTCACAAATTTCATTTGGAATCACAGAAGCTGGTGCTCGGTATGGACCTTAACTTGACCTGCCCCGATTTCTGTACGCTTCTGGCTCTTCTACAGCACAGAACAAGTGCCAGGAAGTTGACTTGTTCCCCAGCTAGTCTGGTAGGGGAGATACAATCAATAAAGCCAAGCAACCCCCAAAAGAGGACGGCTGTTGATCCGTGGCTAATGCAGGGACAAAGGTAGCTAACAGATGGAGTGTGATGGCCAAGTACTTGACAGCACTTAGAACTACCATGGAAGCACACCTCTGATTATATCTACAAAGCTATTTCCAGAAAATTTAACTGAGCAGGAAAGATACACTCTGAATTTTGGCACCATCCCATGGACTGAGGGTTAACAATGAATAAAAAGGAGAAACTGAACTGAGCACCAGCAGCCATCGCTCTTAGTATCCTGAATGGTGATGGAATGTGACCAGCTGCCTCAAACTCCTGCACCATGAT
>NW_008448139.1:0-520 GCF_000622305.1 Nannospalax galili
TCTTACATCTCCTGCAGCCCTTCTTCATGCCAACCTTGATCCTATCTGCTGGGTTACTGTCTGGGTTATTACCTACCTTGTTTGCCATTGGAACCATCATAACCCTCATGTGGTATAGAACCCTGCTATGCACAGTATGTGTTCAGTAGGCCCTGGGCGTGAAGGCACACACCTGCAATCTCAGCAGTCAGAATGTGACACAAGAAGGATCATGAGTTCCAGGTCAACCTGAGCTTCTAGGAGACCCTGTCTCAAAAACACAAGGCCTCAGGGTGTTACCGCAGTGGGAGAGAATCATGCCTAACATTCTCAAAGTCCTGAGTTCCATCTCCACAGAAAAAGAAAAATGTTCATAAGTTTTTGTTGCTTATGCAGGCATGACGGCTCATACCATTACTTGGGAGGCTGAGGTACAAGGACTGTCATGAGTTCAAAGTCAACCTGGGGTACATAGTGAGTTCCAGGCCAGCCAGGTCTAGTGTGAGACCCTGTCTCAAAAGCACATAGAAACAACACAACA
>NW_008448140.1:0-520 GCF_000622305.1 Nannospalax galili
TTGGAGACCAAGGTGTCAGCAAGATCATGTCCTACTGAATCTAAGGGAGGGTCTGCTCCACACTTCTCTTTGACACAGATGGCCAACCCATGTGGAGTTCCCTTTATGTATGCTGTCTCCAGATTTCCCCTTCTTAGGCCATCAGCCATACTGGATTAGGGGCTACCCTAATAACCTCACTTCACCTCTCTAAAGACCCTATCTCCAAAACAGTCACATCTGAGGTTCTGGAAAGCAGGAATCCAGTGTATTAATGAAGGATATGATGGTTAATCTCAATTGTCAACTGGATGAGATCTAGAATCACCTAGGAGACAGCCTATGTTGCAGTTTAACCCTAAATCCAGGTCTGATATCCTTGAAATATTTCTCTTCTCCTATAAAGATGGAGAGGGAAGATTGACATACAATATATTATGATTATCTTCAAAGATACACTCTGCTCCTCCCCTAGAAGTGAAAGCAATTAAAGTCTGAACTAGACAAGCTGGCTTAGGAGAACTAACCAAAGTCAGGTGCC
>NW_008448141.1:0-520 GCF_000622305.1 Nannospalax galili
TAACTAGCAGCAGGTGTCTTGTCCCTCTGGCTCTTACATTCTTTCCACCCCTTCATCTGTAATGTACCCTGAGCATTAGGTATAGAAGTTGAATTGCAGATGTATCACTAAGGGCTGGCCATCTCACAGACACTTTATTTTCTACATTTGACCAGATGTGGAACTTTGTTATAATCTCTGTCTGTTACATAAAGAAGCTTATTTAATGAGTGGTGAGAGGTAAACTTATCCATAAATAAAAGGATTCATATTTAGAAATTATGTTGGGCTAAGGAAGTGACAGAAGGTGATTTTTCTTTAGGGTCTATGGCCTCTCCAGCCATGTGTACTTGGCTATGGTACTTGTCAGTACCACACATGAATTCCCTCCATTCAGTGGGCCTTAAGTCCAATTTGACAGCTGCTGATTACCCCCAAGATGAAAGTGTCACTATTGCACCAACAAAGATAGTTTGCAGGTCCATTCATTCTTGTGATTTATAGACTCTACAGCTGGGTGGGATCATTGACTGGTTTTTCC
>NW_008448142.1:0-520 GCF_000622305.1 Nannospalax galili
CTTCATGCTCATAAGAAATCACACACTTCACAATGTAGGTTTACACAGTGGACGGAAGCAGAGGAGCACAACTGGAAACGGTTTCTACTCCCAAATATACAGTGCTGGGATAAACAATGTGGAAACTCAAGGGACAAGTAAGGATCTGAGACGTGAACGTGAACGCTGTGGGTGCCTACATGGTTAGTGACCATCAGGGAGGAAGGTCAGATACTTAGGAGACTGAGGTAAGACAATAAGAGGAATATATGCCTAGACGAACGCTGGGAGTGTGGTCAGGGAACGGTCTGAACGTCCTCTATGAACTCCGCATTCAACGATACTCAAGGCTGTGGAAGATGATCTGAGGCAAGAGTCAGGAGCTTCCACACACAAAAGCTTGTGCAAAACAAGGAAGAATAAAGAATGGGAAGCACTGGGGAAGGCGTCACACGAACGGGGCTAGGATGCTGTAACAGGGACAACCTCAAGAGCTCAGATGGAAAGGAGGAAAAACTGAACAAGAATGCGCGCGCGCGTG
>NW_008448143.1:0-520 GCF_000622305.1 Nannospalax galili
ATTGATGTTCTTTTGGTTGGTAGAATTCATGTCTCAGAAGCAAGAGGGGAGTATACTAAGTACCTCCATCATTTTCTCCTTAGGACACAGGCAGTGTGAGTGTCCTGTGCCTGCCCTCCTAGGAGATGCTGGATTACTAAATTTTCCTAAAGTAGAGACTCATGCCAGGGAACATAAGGAAACACCCTAGAGGAAATCCACGACTCCCCCTTTTTCACATGGATGCTTCACATATTACATTCTTCTGTTATTCACAGTTTTCACTAACGATCATGAGGCTCAGGGGCAGGTGAGCAGGTAGCTTAGATAATTTCCCAGAATTCTGATGGAGGTTCACTGGAGACAACAGTGAACGGGTGTGTAAGCTCAGCTCTTCAACAAGAATTCGAATGTGTTCAAGTTAAACCCCTGGCCCTTGTGACTATGAACTCGCAAAATATATAAAAGAAGAAACAGGAAAAAGTTTGCTTTTCATTAACATATTGAAAACACAACATATTGAATCTAATGTGATGAAGCT
>NW_008448144.1:0-520 GCF_000622305.1 Nannospalax galili
TGAAGACCATCTTGAATAACTTGAGGAGATCCAAATTAAATACCAAGTGCTACTAGAATTGCGGCTCAGTGGTAGGTCATAGGCTAGTTTGAGGGGCAGCCTGGGCTACATGAAACCGAGTTTGCAGAAAGGAACCTGAGGCCGCAGGGATGGCTCAGTGGGCAAGGCCTGTTGTGGTCAATCTGATGACCTGAGTTGGCTCATCGGAAGCCACATGGTGTGTGGAAATGAGTGAATGCTTGATCCATGGCAGCCCAGATTGCATATGAATAGGTATAAACTGATGGTCGCTGATTGTATGCAACATACAGCCATAAGAAGTTCCTACCTAAAACCAGATTATAGAGCCCCAGAGAACACAAGAGTTCAGTGGACATTCTGATTATTTCTGACTCTCCCTGAGGGAAGAGGGGAGACAATATTTCTCTATACACCGTCAACTGGCTTTGAACTTGAGTTATTTCTTCCCAGTCAGATGGCAGATAAGGGACCCATCCTAACGGACTCTTAAGCATTGACA
>NW_008448145.1:0-520 GCF_000622305.1 Nannospalax galili
TGTGTGTGTGTGTGTGCTGAGAATGAGGAGTGTTATGAACTCAGGTGGGCGTCTCACCAGAGATGACATGGAGATGCCTGTGCACAGTTGGTGATTTGAGTTTATAGTTCAGAGGCGCTCAGAGCCCCAACATGGATATTAGAGAGGTAGACTTTCTCAAGATAGTGTGCTCAGAATAATAGGTAGGAGACCAAAGTTAAAGTCATGGGCAAGAAAGTGGCAACAGAAACAAAGGCTAAAACAAGGAATGAGGTTAAAAAAATCCTCCATGTTAAGTGGTGAAGCAGGAGGTTTAAGACAAGAGAGGAGAGATTTTTAAGAGGAAAGGCCTGTTTTATATTGTCAACTGCCACAGAGAGGTTAGCTAAGGTTTGTGATGAATTTAAAACAAACAAACAAACAAAAAAAAACCATTAGATTTAGAAACTGGTGGGGGTGTCAGAGAGAAGGCTGGAATGCAGACTGCAGTCTGTGGAAGAGTAGATGGGAGGTAAGAAGTGGACACGGAATTCAATTTTAT
>NW_008448146.1:0-520 GCF_000622305.1 Nannospalax galili
AAAAAAAATGGTACCAAGAGCGGGTGGGGTATTTCTGTGACAGACCTGACCATGTTGTTTTGGGGAGGATTGTGGAAGCATTTGAAGCTTTGGCCTGGAAAAGCTATTGCATGTGTAGAGTTTCATGGTCTGTTCTGTGGTACCTTGAAAAACAGTGCTGAAAGGAATGCAGATGATGAAGACTTGGCTGGTGAGTTTCTGAGAGAAGTTCCAGAGTCCTACAAAGACTATATCTGAGCCATTAATATGATATTTTAAATTGAGAATCTGTGGTTTCTGGTCCTCTGGGGCTGAAAAATCAAGTGTGATTACAAATAGATCAGCAGGACTGAAGTGAAATCTTTGCTTTACTGTGCTATCAATGCTGGTTAGATGGGTTGAAAAATCAGCTGTGATTAAGAAGAGTCCAACCTCATTGAAGTGAAACTTTCTGGGAAGTATTTCCTCAGGACTAGCACACAGAATTTTTGGTCCAGTGGGCACCAAGGATGTATCTTAGTTGGAAGCTGAAATTGGCAAT
>NW_008448147.1:0-520 GCF_000622305.1 Nannospalax galili
AAAAAATCACGAGCACAGACCATGTTTTTAAGTGCACACTTAAAATTTATTGACACTTTGGGGTTTCACCGTCCTTTCTGTTTACATGCCAAACGAGACAGGAAGAAAGATTTTTCTGATCTCCACACAATGAACCACGGAGAGTGCAGTTGGATGGGAGTTTGGTGCTCAGCTGGCCTGACTCTGGAATTTTATCAGGAGGAAGCTGAGGTCTCAAGAATGGAACTTGCTAAAGGTTTGACAGCTGATTGATTACCTGCAAAGCCAGGGGTAGAAACACACATCTCCTACTTGCCACCAGCTCACAAATCAGCAACATGTTTGTATCTGTTCAGACACCTTGTGACTGTGAGCAAAAACGCATCAAAGTAGAAAGTCACTGAGAGTATGTTTTACATGCACGTGTGCAAGCACGGCACGTGAACACTGACTGAAGCCTGTTTGGTGGCCTTTGGTGTTCACATAAGATGCTTTCTGCCTGGGTGGTTAGAGAGCCTGGCTGTCTCAGCTCCCCCACCCC
>NW_008448148.1:0-520 GCF_000622305.1 Nannospalax galili
GTGGTGCATGCCTTTAATCCCAGCACCTAAGAGGCAGAGGCAGGCAGATCTCAGTAAAATTGAGACCAGCCTGATCTACATAGAGAGTTTTAAGCTAGCTGGAGCTACAGGGAGACACTGTGTCAAAATATAAAACAAGAAAGAAAAAGAAAAATATCTATGTTTGTAAATGTATATATTGTTGTTGGCAATCCTCACAGCTGAGAACAACAGGAATATCTGTAGAGTAAGTAGAAATGTAATTAAACAAACTAAGGGAGAGGCATAGATTTGAGGAGATGAGAAATAATGGCATCAGATGAGTTGAATTTTTAAAAATATTTTATTTATTTATTTTTTAAATTTTATGTGTTTGAGTGCATTGTCTGCATGCATGTACATGGGCAATGCCTTTGGAAGTCAGAAGATGGTGTCAGATTCCCTGACACTGGAGTTAGGAACACTCATGAGCTGCCATGTGTGTGCTGGGATTTTGATAATTTCATATATGAATTTAATGTTTTTATATTATGTGTCTCCC
>NW_008448149.1:0-521 GCF_000622305.1 Nannospalax galili
TTCTCCCAAGTATTAATGAGCAGTTAGTTATGTAAATAGTCAAGAATCACAGAAGGACTTGGCCTTTTAAGGAGTTACTCATGAAACCAACATCTGATAGTTAAAAATCAATGTGATTGCTACCCACACACAACTCTCTTCTCCCCACTCCCATCCTCATTCCCATTTCTCCATCATCCCAGTTTACTCACCGAATGGCCCCCTAGAGGCTTTCTGAAGCTTTCAGGAAAATCAAAGGAATAAAGAATACAAGTGATAACTGACAGTTGATGTGGATCACATCACACCAGGAATGAGGCTGAAGGAGTCTTCTTCACTGAAGTACCCATTGTCTCCATCCATCAGAGGTTGATTTGGGCCTGACTCACTGGCATTGAGAGGAAGTAATGAGTTTTCATAGTTCCCGAAAAAGAATGATGAGAGCTGAGCACTGTAACTTCGGCTCTGCCCTTGACCTTCTGGAAGACCTAAGACATATCTTACTTATCAAAGGATGCTAAATTACCACTCACCATAGAAAA
>NW_008448150.1:0-520 GCF_000622305.1 Nannospalax galili
ACTTGGGACTGGAGAGATGACCCAGCAATTTAAGGGCACCCGTTGCTCTTTCAGAGGACTTGGGTTGGTTCCTAGCACACACATGAGGCTAACAACCATCTGTGGCTCCAGTTCCAGGAGATCTGACACTGTCCTCTGTAGGCAGGTGCACTGTCACACATGCAGGCAAAACACTCATACACATGAAATAAAAATAAATATTTGTTTTGTCTTTTTGAGAGAGAGTCTTCCGGTAGCCCCAGCTGGCCTGGAACTCACTATGTAGACTATGTTGACTTTGATCTCACAGAGATCCTCCTGCTTCTGCCTCCCATGCTGGGAGTAAAGGCATGTGCCACCACACCTGGCTTAATTTTTTTTCTTTTTTGTCTTTTTGAGACAGGGTCTCCCTGTTGCCCTAGCTGTCCTCGAACTCATTATGTAGACCAGGCTAGCCTCAAACTCAGATTCAGCTGCCTCTGCCTCCCAGTGCTGGGATTAAAGGTGTGTGCCACCATGCCCAGCCTAAATAAATTTTTTT
>NW_008448151.1:0-521 GCF_000622305.1 Nannospalax galili
GAGAGAGAAGGGAGGGTAATATAGAAGGAGAAGGAAGAAATAACACCATGGAGGTTTGAAAAAATCTTATTTAATCAGTTTAATTAATAATAAATATATACATACATATTGCAAATGGAGTTATGTCACATGGAGTGATAATGCTCCCTATTAGAACCATAAACTATCTAACAAAACCCCAGTGCCATATTTGGGAAATCTCTCTTCAAGTTATTGGTCAAAGTAGTTAAATAGACACCCCAAATAATATAGGCTATTGCCATTGCCCTTGGTTGCCTCTAGAACTTGAAGGTAAGACCCTATTGCTGAAAACATCACACAGTTCAGGCATAGGATTTGGCATAATAGAACTGGAACCAACTTTGAAGCTGCCTCTCTGAGGACTAGCTCTCACAGTATTTCTGCCAGAGGGCAAAAGCAAACAGTAGTTCTTCCAAGCTATAAAGCCTATGAACCACAAGATATTCCCAATGGTGCAATTGTGGCACTTTCATCTTGGGGGTAACCAACAACTGTCTAAG
>NW_008448152.1:0-521 GCF_000622305.1 Nannospalax galili
TTTGTTTTGTTTTTTAAATCAAATCCTACACTACACCCTGCTTCTAAGTCCCTTCCTCAAGAGGTTTCCAGTCTGGTAAAGATTTTGTGCATAAGCAGCAACTGAACTACGGTTAAGTGCTATAACAGCTATGGTAATAGAGGAGAAAGTGCTTGTTTCTTCTGGGAGAAAGAGAATGAAGAGAGGGAAACATGTAATTCTCATGCCGTTCAAGAGAAATGTAATGTGAACCACACTGTATATCAATTTCATTGTCACAAATGAAATTAATTATAATAATGTAGTTTAACCCAAGATATGCCACATGCTACCATTTAAATGTATAAGTTTTAGAAATGTTAATGAGACTTTATTTGAAGTATATAAGCTACACAGCACGGTGTGGCCTACCTGATGTTAGAGAATGCTGAATATAAGTCTAAAAGCAGCATTTTTTTCCTAATGGTGTTTGTGTAAATTGTACAGTGAGAGTATCAATTAACAAATACAAGCGAAATAAACAAGAAAGGTAGAAAAGGAGC
>NW_008448153.1:0-516 GCF_000622305.1 Nannospalax galili
GTGTGTGTGTGTGTGTGTGTGTGTGTGTGTGTGTGTGTGTTTGTGTTAGTACATGTGTATAGCTGAAGGTCATGCAATAAGAAACAGTGCCAAAAAATGAGAAGCTTTCCTCCGGTAGTCCAAGAGACTCCCAAAATAAGATAGTTTATTGCCAGTGCCTTTGATTATTTCCCAGAACTTGAAGTTAAGACACCATTGCTGAAGACAGGAAACACTCTGGATATAGGACTCATAGGAAATGGAGCTGGGACAGACCTGGAAGCCTTGAAGACTAGTCTTTTAGTATCAGAGTATACTATGCAAGCCACTAAGGGAAAAAAGAATCAATGATCATCCCAGTTGTAAAGCTTTATAATCACAGCAATGTCTGATGCAACAAACTACCTCTATAGTATAGTAGTGGTACTTTTATCTTGGGGAAATTAAAAGCTATCCAACTGGAATTAAGGCATGCTCAATGGGAGGGAATTCAACCATGGAACAGGGAGCAGAGAGAATACTATCACAACTCTCATC
>NW_008448154.1:0-521 GCF_000622305.1 Nannospalax galili
AAAAAAAAAAACCAAACACAAGAAGTTTTCTTTTTAGGACCCATCCCAGTGGTGAACTGAAGAGATGCAAGGGGTCTGGCCCATGTTGAGCCAGGGGATCTGTGAGCCTAAAGCATCCCTCTGGAGAAAAGGGTCCAGGATATCCACACGGGGACTCAAGGTATAACTTTCAAATAGGAGTATCCTCCCATGAGAGGATCTTCTGGTGGGGCATCCACAAGAGACTGAAGTGCAACTGTTTGGAAAGGCATTCCTGATCTTCTCAGGACCTCCTGATGCTGCCAAGACAACACTTAAAAGGCAGAAACACAGACCAAGTTTGGAAAGGGGAAGACTCACTAATCTGATATTACAGGAAAATCCCAGGATGAACATGATGAAGCTGTCTCAGGAGGGTTGGCTGAAGAGGAGGAAAGGAATAGAGGAGCATTCACCTTAGCTTGTGTGGACCCTCCCCCTACCCCCACCTTCCCTCAGCAGCTGCTGCTGCTTGATGTGTGGTGGGAATGGACACAGCAGAG
>NW_008448155.1:0-520 GCF_000622305.1 Nannospalax galili
CAATGTGCCATCACAATGCTGCAATATATTTTCAAATTTCTCCATTTTGACATCACAATCATCAGTGTGCCATTACAGATCAGAAATGTGTCATCACAATACTCCAATGTGTCATCACCATGCAATGATGTACTATTAGTGTTTCACGTGACAGCACAATGCTCCAATGTTCAATCACTATGCTCCAATATGTCTTCTAAATTCTCCTTTTTGACATAACAATCCTCAGTGTGCCATCAGAGTGCAGCAATGTGTCATCACCATGTTCAATGTGCCATCGCAATGCCATAATGTGTGATCAAAATTCTCCAATATATCGTCACAATGTTCCAATGTGCTGTCACAATGCTTAGTGAGAAATCACAATGCTCCAATGTGTCATAGCAATGCTCTATGTGTCATCACAATGCTCAATGTGAGCACAAAATGCCCCAATGTGCCATCACAATACCACCATGTGACATAACAGTGCTCCAATATGTCTTCTAAATGCTCCATTTTGACATCACAATCCTCAGTG
>NW_008448156.1:0-520 GCF_000622305.1 Nannospalax galili
GAGGCCTGACACCACTCATCACCACCCACGGCACCCCAACAATGGCTACACCTAAGTGCATCTAAGTCAAGTTCCTTTCTCATGGGCCAGGGAAGGCGTGCCATGTCAGGCACAGACACTCCACTTGACCCTGTGCTGGATAGCTTTAGTTGTTAACTTGATACACCTGAGTAGAGGGAGCTTCAACTGGGGGAATTGCCTCCATTGGACTGGTCTGTGGCCATGTCTATGGGACATTTTCTTGATTGCTGAGTGATATAGGAGGACCCAGTCCACTGTGGGTGGTGCTACCCCTGTGCAGGCGGTCCTGTATTGTATAAGAAAGTAGGTTGAGCACGGACCAGGGGAGCAAGCCAGTAAGCAGCATTCTTTCATGGCCTGTGCTTCGGCTCCTGCCTCCAGGTTCCTGCCTTGAGTTCTTATCTTGGGCTCCCTCCATGGCGAACTGCGACCTGGGAGATGTAGGCTGAATAAATCCTTTCCTTCCCAAGTTGGTATTGGTCAGAGTGTTTTGTCACAG
>NW_008448157.1:0-520 GCF_000622305.1 Nannospalax galili
TGGGTGGCACAGCCACCAGCTTCCTGAGACCAGCATCTTTCCTTGGCCCTGTTCCCCTGACAGCCCAACTCCCCCATTCTTCAGGGCGGTATCTTTCCTGGAGGGATGCAGACATTAGGAGAAAGCCTGAGAGCATCTGGTCTTCATCTGACTTGGTTCTCTGTGGGAATTCCTGAACATGAAAGCAATTAGGCCACTCCAATATAAAACCAAAAGAGACAACCTGAAGCCTAGACCAACCATCTTTTCATGTACAATGAAAACCACAGAGTCATATAAAGTTTACAAAAAGAAGCAGACCTAAACTCAGCAAACGAAGGCTTGAGTCTCACACAAGAATAGGAAACTACAAAAGAAATTCACATGCCAAAGTCACGGAGAAAAAAATAATAACATGAAAAACCAAAATAATATATTCCCATCAAGTACCAACAGCCCTCCTGAGGAGTACAATGAGAACCCCCAAGAGATCACACAGGACATGGAACTCAAAAGAACAATTATAAACATGATAAAAGAA
>NW_008448158.1:0-521 GCF_000622305.1 Nannospalax galili
GGTGTTAGGTTTAGGGTTAGAGTTAGGGTTAGGGTTACATGTTAGGGTTAGACTAAGGGCTCGTGTTAGGGCTAGGTTTAGAGATAGGTCTAGGGTTCAGGTTCGGGTTCGAGTTTGCTTTCGGGTTAGTTTTAAAGCTAGGACTAGCTCTCAGGTGCGGGTTCAGATTCGAGTTTGGGTTAGAGTTAGCGTTAGAGGTTATCATTAGGCTTCAGGTTCGTGTTCTGGTTGGAGCTGGGTCTGACGCTGGGGCTGAGGTTAGGCTAGGGGTTGGGTTCCGGGTCAGGGTCGTGTTAGGATTAGGGTTTGTGTTCTGGTTCGGGTTCGGTTAGGGTAAGCGGTAGGATTAGGGTTTCGGTTACAGGTTAGTGTTAGGGTTAGGGCTACGGCTAGGGATAAGTCTAGCTTTCGTTTTGCTATTCAGGTTCAGGTTAAGGTTAGTTTTAGGGCTAGGGTTAGACTTAGTGTTAGGGTTTGGGTTAGGGTTAGGTTTCGGGTTAGGGTTAGGCTTAGTGTTAGGG
>NW_008448159.1:0-520 GCF_000622305.1 Nannospalax galili
CACCAGGGGAACCACCACTGCTTCCTGATCCTTTGAATCCAGACCAACCAGTTTCCTTCTTGGGTCCCCAGGAGCACTGCTGCTGGGCCTGGCCCTGCCCTCACCTCGCTCTGCTTCCCTGGACCTGCATGATCCACAGGCCTCTCTCCAACCTGCATGCCTCTCTCCTGGGTAAGTTGATCTTGCCCTCCAGGCCTTGACCCCCCGCAGCCTCAGCCACTCTTCTATCTCCCTCGCCTGTCTCTCCTCCTAGCCTGGGTCTAGTCCCATTTCTTGTCTTGTTGCCCCAGACACCAGGGGAACCAACACTGCTTCCTGATCCTTTGTGTCCAGACCAACCAAGTGCTTTCTCCAGTCTCCAGGAGCCCTCTGAGCCTGACCCTGCCCCCACTTCCCTCTGCTTCCCTGGGCTGCATAACCCACCAGCCTCTTTCCTGGATGCCAGGGCTGACCTTCCCGCTTGCTGATTCTTTGCATCCAGACCAACCCAGCTCCTCAATGCAGTCCCCAGGAGCCCTTG
>NW_008448160.1:0-520 GCF_000622305.1 Nannospalax galili
CATCTTTCTTTACTGCTGAGTAGAGCTCCATTGTGTAAATGTACCACATTTACTTATCCATTCATCAGCTGAGGGACTTTTATGTTGTTTCCATTTCTTAGCTATTGTGAAAAGAGCAGCAATGAACATGGCTGTGCAAGTGTCTCTGTAGTAGGATGAGTCTAAGGGGAATATGCCAAAGATTGGTATGACTGGATCATGTGGCAGATTCATTTTTAGTTTTTTTGAGAGTTCTCCATACTAATTTCCACTATTTTGCAATCCCACCAACAGTGGATGAGGGTTTCCCTTTCCCCACATCCACGGCAGCATTTGGCATCCAACTTTTTGAGTGGGTCAGATAAAATCTTAAAGTGGTTTTGATTTGCATTCCCTAATTACTAAGGATGTTCAACAGTTTTAAGGTATTTCTGAGCCATTGCTATTTCTTCTTTTGAGAGCTCTCTATTCAGCTCATTTTTGAATTGTCATTTGTCTTCTTGCTTCTTTTTTTTTTTTTTTTTTTTTTTTTTTTTCTTTT
>NW_008448161.1:0-521 GCF_000622305.1 Nannospalax galili
AAAATTTTTTTAAATTTGGTTCCTTCTATGTGTATGAGTGTTTTGACTGCATATATGTAAGTACACTGTATGTGTACCATACCCTCAGAAGCAGAAAGACAACCAGATCCCCGGGAACTAGAGTTGCTGACTGTTGCTAGACTCCATGTGGTGCCAGGTAAAGAACTAGCTTCATAAGAGTGAAACAAAAACACTCTTGTGACAACAGAATAGAGAAAACATCCATAAAACTGTGGTTTTGACAGAAAACCGGAAACTTACACTAACTGAATGTGGTTATCACTTCGATGTGAAGCCATTGAACTATTAATTTCAATTTCCTTGTTTTCTCCCCTTCTGAGAGTAGCTCAACAAGTGTCAAATTATTTATTTTCCATAAGTTTTGTCTATAATATAATCTAATTGGACTGAGTAAGAGTTACATCTTCTAAGCGATTATATTTGAATTCTTCCTTTAAGTCTGTTGAAATATTAATTTTATCGTTTTGGTTTGTTTTGTTGTTTTTTGTTTTTGTTTTTTG
>NW_008448162.1:0-521 GCF_000622305.1 Nannospalax galili
CTCACAAAAGCCTGATTCTTCACAAGACAGCCAAAGCCATTTGGAGGAAAAATGGTAGCCTTTCAAGAAATGCTGGAGGGACTGTATGTCAGAAGGGAGAGTGTGCACCTTAGGGTTAAATTAACTTTTATAACTAGTAAACAATTAAGTTAATGACTCCTGCCAGGTGTGGTAGCACAAGTCTGTAATCCTAACACTTGGGATGCTAAGGCAGGAAGATTCTCCGGAATTCAAGGTCAGCCTGGGCTACACAGTAAGTACTAGGCCAGCCTGGTCTCCTCTGTGAGACCATGTCTAAAAACAATTTAAAATAGGCTGGGGGGATGACACAGTTGATGAAGTATGTGTCATGCAAGCTTGAAGACCTGAGTTCTGAACCCCAGAACCCACGCAAAAACTGGGCTTGGGGCATGGAGAGATGGTTCAGTGGTTAAGAACACTGACTGATCTTGCAGAGAACCCAGGGTCAGTTCTCAGCACCCACATGGTGGCTAACAACCATCTCTAACTCCAGTTCCAGG
>NW_008448163.1:0-521 GCF_000622305.1 Nannospalax galili
GTGTATTATGTGCATACAATGTCCACAGAGACCAGAAGTGGGTGTTAGATCGCTTGGAACTGGTGTTTTGAGTGGTCGTTAGTAACTATGTGGGTGCTAGAAACCAAACCTGGGTCTCTGGAAGAGCAACCAGTGCTCTTAACCACTGAGCCTCCTCTCTAGCCCCCTTTATGACTCTTTTGAAACACAGTTTCCCCATGTTGTTGAGATGGCTCTTGAATTCCTGGCCTCAAGTGATCCTGCCTCAGCCTCTCACATAGTCTGAATCAAACCACTGAGCCAGGGTTGATTCTTGCTGTACAAGACAAACAAACAAAACAAAACAAAATTGCATGCTCATGAGAGATACACATAAATAGCTACAAAATAAAGCAAACTATAGATCAAACCAAGAAAAAGAGCCATGTTGAAAAAAATCTTCAATTCTTTAAAAGACTGGAAAATGGGGGCTGGAGAGATAATAGCTCAGGGGTTAAGAGCACTGACTGCTCTTGCAGAAGACCAGGGTTTGATTCCCAGCA
>NW_008448164.1:0-521 GCF_000622305.1 Nannospalax galili
CAGCACTGGGCAACTGTTGTAATACTTAGCTTCCAACAGTAGTGAGAGGCATCAGCAGGCAGCCCCTGCTAGGGGTCTATGGTGGTCAGATCCTCTATTAGTATGTTACTACAACTCTTGGGCCAAGTTCCCAGGAGCCTTGGCTCTTAGGTCTTGTTAAGTCTCTAAAATTTCCAGCGAATAGTGCCTGCAGCTTTCTGCTGCCTTCTCTCTGGGGCCTCTGCTCCTAGCTTCCAGGTGTTCTTGGAAATACCTCAGACACCTGCTCATGCCTCTCTGCTGGTTGTCACTTTATCAGCTGAGACTGTTTTACTAATGATAAACGGCACAAAAAATATCACTTCAGAGAAACCTTTGGGGATCGGGGGTTAATATTTTAACACCAGGCAGCTATAGTACAGGAAACCATATTCAAGTTGACTCAAAACTGAGCTCAACAGTGTGCCTATATAGCCAGAAGGTGGTGTGACAACGGTGTTTACACCAACCACAGTGGTCCCTCATTCAAATGAAAAAAAAAA
>NW_008448165.1:0-521 GCF_000622305.1 Nannospalax galili
AATAAACTACCTGTAAATATTGCTAGCAGCTTCCAAAAGAGCCAAACCTCTTGGGAGCCCTGTGTATTAAAGACATTATTTGGAAATAAGATGCTATACTAGAATCAACTGAAGCTTTTCAGATAACATTCGCCAAAGTTTCCCTGCCTCAGTTTATCACGTTCCTTATTCATCCTTCTGATCTTCTGGAGGCTACAAACAAAAATATGAAGGAAAAACACACTCTACCACTGTGACTGCCTTAATGAGGCAGGGCTTGTCTTGGCAGAAGAACATGAAGGACTTCTATTAAATTTCACTATTGATTTATTGAAATAGTTTTTTAATGGCCTTTTAAGTTTTGATTGGGTGAGAATTCAAATGAGACTGATATCTTCAAACATAGTGGATTCCACTGAGATGCAGTGAAACTGTTCCCTGAGTCCAGCATGACTGGAAAATGTAGCCTGTTCCTTTTAGACATTAAACAAAAGTAGTCATTAGTTGGAAGAATCAAGACAAAAGGTATGTGAATAAAAAAA
>NW_008448166.1:0-520 GCF_000622305.1 Nannospalax galili
GGGCTACAGGGAGACCCTGTCTCAAAAAGACAAAAAAAAAAAAGAAGAAAATGTTGACTGGGTCTTTAGGCAGATAGCACTGATGAGGGGCTGGTGTCTGGGCCACACCCTCTACACCCTTGGAAACTTCAACATCTACTTTCCTGCCCACTGTGGGCTCCAGTAAAGATGTCTTTCTGTATATAAAGTCAGGACTGGCAGTTCCTGCAAGACAAACTGTCCATCTGTGACTCCTGAGCCTTGTCCTTCTCCCCATTCCCCTCCTCTGCAGAGGGCAGCACCCTAGAGCCTTTCCCACGCCTGGCTAAATGAACTGCTAACTGGCTTTCCCAACGTGCTTTTGTTTCTTTGTTTTTGAGACAGGGTCTTTCTGCCCTAGAACTTGCTATGTAGACCAGGTTGGCCTCCACCTACCTCTGCCTCCAGAGTGATGGGATTAAAAGTGTGCACCACCACGCCCGGCCCCAAGATGTTTTTTGTTATGTCTGTAGTGTGTGTGGTATGCTTATAGACAGGGTCT
>NW_008448167.1:0-521 GCF_000622305.1 Nannospalax galili
GAGTCAAGGCACAGAGGGCACAATGGACTTACCCCAGAGAGTGGCCTGCGGCTCGGAGAGGTGTGTGTTCAGAATTTTTATATAAATATAGAAGAAACCCATGGTCAGGGAAATATTCATTTTGTGTGATAATGTTCCACGCATGGTCATGCACACGCACAGTCTCTTGAGGGCCAGTGTGCCCCCACATGCTGTAGTGTTAACAATGAGTGAATTGTGTTGTCAAAAATGCGGCTGTAATGGTGCACCAGTCTGTGAGGCTCAGACACATGAGCAGAGGAAGCTGCATCACATGTCATCCCCTGGCAAGGCTGACGTTAACTGTGGGGCAAAGGAAGCTGACAGGAGCCCATTGGTGTGAGGGGTTCCCATGAGGCACCTCTGAGAAAACTCTCCAGCTTCTTCCCTAAAGCAAAGCACCTCTGAGGACACTTGTGCACAAGCCAGGTCAAAGGAAGGATGGACCATGCTGAGGGGAACTTGAATGCCTGCACAGCTGTTGAGGTGCCCAGACTGAAGTG
>NW_008448168.1:0-521 GCF_000622305.1 Nannospalax galili
ACATAACCAAATACATATGGCTGGAGAGGTCATAGATCTTAGAGAAAACCCAAAGACTGCCACACCCATAGACTAATGTAATTTCTTACTATGTGCAGGGCACGTATCCTTATATTTACAGACAAATATCCCAGTCACCACTCATCAAGAAAGCTTATTTGTACCAGTCAGAGACTATTACCAAATACCACAATTGGTCACACACAGACATTGTCTACGAATTTCTCAGGCCTAAGCGACACATCTACAAGACAACCTCTACACCTAAAACTCATAGAACATAGAACAAGGGGTAATGAAGAAGACACTAATGAATCTCTCAATTCTCATTAATCAAGATCCTTCATGCAACAGAGGGACAGGAACACAAAAGGATATAAATGGCAAAAATGTAGAGATTAAGAGTCTGTAGATTGTTGTTCCATGGACAGGACTCCTATATTAAACTTTACCCACCTAGGGCTCAGGGACCTTCAAGGAAGAAGGCACAGAAAGATTGTAAGAGCCAGGGAGGAGATGCA
>NW_008448169.1:0-521 GCF_000622305.1 Nannospalax galili
ACTCCTGGCTGTGGTCGCCCCATACGCAAGGATAAGAGAGACTATTGTTCTCACATAGAACAAGAAATTTAAAAAATATATCTGGTAAAATCTGGTTCTACTGGAGGAAGATTGTCTTCTGGACATAAAAAGGCTATCTAACTTTTGAACTTACAGCAGTGGTAGTCAGCTGTACAAGATGATGTCAGTGAAAATTCATTCATTGATAGTAGACGTGATCTCTAGGTCCCATCCTTTGCTGAGGCGCTACTGGCAGTTGATAGCTGCTGGGGGTGGGAACTGTTCTTTTCTGAGGGTAAAGCTAACTGATAGGTTTCTCATGTTCCAGTGTATGGCCCCAATACCCATGCACATACGGGCAGCACTAATTAGACTTAGTGTGTATTATAAACTACATAAAAGGGAAAACATGAAGTTAGGACAAGGATGTGTTAGGAAAATAGGGGGAAGTTGGAGGGGAAATGAGGGGTGAATAGGATCATATTTCATTATATACATGTAGGGAATAATAATAAGAAAAA
>NW_008448170.1:0-521 GCF_000622305.1 Nannospalax galili
ACAGGCTGGTGCTGGGGGACAGGGAGAAGTCACATGACTGCTAACAGATGGAGGGAGATGAGGGCAGATGAGGGTGGGGACCTAGGAACAGGGACGTAGAAGGAACAGAAAGGAGGTGTGTGGAGCTGTGCCCACCATCACTCTGCCCCTCAGGGATCCTTTATATGTGAGCTGAGGACAGAGGAGACCTCACTTGTCCCTCTGTTTATGTCTCTAGACCCATTGGATGAAGTTGTGACCACTCAGGTGGTGCCCACCACGACCCCTGAGCCCCCTGCAGAGAAGCCCCGCTTGGGAGAGATGACTGTGACAGAGGCCACCCCTGACTCCTTGAGCCTGTCCTGGATGGTTCCTGAGGGACAGTTTGACCACTTCTTGGTGCAGTACAAGAATGGGGATGGACAGCTCAAGGTGTTGCGGGTACCAGGGCATGAGGACCAGGTTACCATCTCTGGTCTGGAACCAGACCACAAGTACAAGATGAACCTGTATGGCTTCCACAGAGGTCAGCGTGTGGGCCC
>NW_008448171.1:0-521 GCF_000622305.1 Nannospalax galili
TGTTCAAATCACAGGTATGTGTAACAACTGGCAACTCACTTATCACTCATGGGGGAAACTTTGCTCCCTCTACAGAACAGAAACGAGACTCACCGGGGGTAACAGCTGATCTAAAGTCTTACACCGCCTTGCCATCAGTCTTGTCTCTCTACAATCCAAATCCCCTTCCCTCAGGAGGTTGGCTTTAAGGCTTTCCCTTTCTTCCTCTGCTTCACTTTCTCCTCCTGCTCCTGCTCTGCCTCCTCCCACTGCTGCTCAGACTCCTGCTCTTCCTCCTCCTCCTCCTCCTCCTCCTCCTCCACCTTCTTGTTTTTGAGACAGTGTCATAAACTTAGTTTGGCCTTGAACTTGCTGTGTTGCCAAAGATGGCCTTGAGCCCCTGATCCTCCACCTCTACCTTCCAGTGCTGTGAATATAAGTGTACACTACCGTGCCCCCATTCTTTTTGAGACAGTGTTTTTTAAAAAAAAATACACACACACACATATACATATACATATACATATACATATACATATACA
>NW_008448172.1:0-521 GCF_000622305.1 Nannospalax galili
GGGAGTAGATGATGGGATTGAGGAGGGGAGTTATCACTGTGTAGAACACAGATACCATCTTGTCTACAGGCAGAGTTGCAGAAGGTCTCAGATAGATGAAGACACAGGGTGCAAAAAACAAGACAACCACGGTGACGTGGGACCCACAGGTAGACAGGGCTTTGCGCCGTCCCTCAGAGCTCCGGGTCCGCAGATGGAGCAAGATGACCACATAGGATGCTAAGAGGACCACAAAGCTGATCACAGACAGTGACCCTCCATTGGCAACAATCAGAAGACCATTGAGGAAGGTATCTGAGCAGGCAAGTTTGAGCAGGGGAAGCACGTCACAAAAATAATGGTCTATGACATTGGGACCACAGAAGGGCAAATGGAAGATGAGGAGGATCTGGGCTAAGGAATGCACGAAGCCTCCCACCCACGCTATTCCCACAAGGACAGCGCACACCTGCCGGTTCATGATGCTGGTATAGTGCAGGGGCTTGCAGATGGCCACATAGCGGTCATAGGCCATCACCGTG
>NW_008448173.1:0-521 GCF_000622305.1 Nannospalax galili
GCCAGATAGTTAAATATTTTTTCTGGGCGTGTTTTTGAGGATTTTTTTGAAAGAGCTCAGCATCTAAGTACAGCAAATATCCCTCCTCAGTGCAGGAGAATGCAAACTAATCCAGTGAAGCTCTGAACAGAACAGAAAGGCAAATGAAGTCGGGGTGTACTCTCAAACTATGATTATTATAATATCCTGCTTTTCTCTTCCCTCAGCATCCTTTTTTCAGGTTTGCAGAGTCTCCAAGACAATACATTCTTCTGAGCACTCTCCTTACCCTATAGCCACGCCTGTATCCTCTGGTGAT
Organism: Nannospalax galili; assembly: GCF_000622305.1. Lineage (NCBI taxonomy): Eukaryota > Metazoa > Chordata > Mammalia > Rodentia > Spalacidae > Nannospalax > Nannospalax galili. The sequence continues at coordinate 299 of NW_008448173.1, forward strand.
TCCATATGGGCTTGAGCTGCAGGAGCTCCCAGGTACAACGTTCCCTCTGAGATCTTGTGATGTATACTTTTGTGACCATACAAAAAGATGAGTGAGCCATAGTCTGTGACTAGAGGAAATTCCAAGTTACTTTACTGAAATACCCACAGTTAGCATGGCATGTTAATATAATAAAAGTTCTGCTATGTTTGTGGGGCAATCATTCTTCCCATGGCTCTATTGT
>NW_008448174.1:0-521 GCF_000622305.1 Nannospalax galili
AGAGAGAGAGAGATTTCTCTAAAGCAGGGTCCCGAACAGAAAAAGCTTCAGCTTTTTATCTCTTGTTTTCATGTTTCTTATAGGCAACAGTAGACATTTTGATTGGTGTTCTGAAAAACAGTGCAAGAAGATATAAAATGGCTGGAATGCTAGGGTAGAAGGAGGCCTTGAGGGCCTGAACAGGATGTGCAGAAATGCACATATACATAGGCATCGTTTATACCTTACGCTATTTCAGGTCCAATGGTAGTGCTTATAATAACGGCAAACCTTTGCAGAATGGACTGTAATTTCTTCCCCTGCACATCTTGCTGAAATGTTGTAGTCACACCTCTTATCTGGGATCCCTGTTTCCATAGCCATGTCTTCACTCATCTGTCTTAATGAGCTTTCACTAGTCCAGTGTTTTCACGGATGGATTGGGAGGGTGGTGTTTGGCTTGGATCTAGAATCCAAATGGAATATTTCCTCAAAAGTTCATGTGTTGAAGTCTTGGTCCTCAGCTGGTGGTGCTATGAGAG
>NW_008448175.1:0-521 GCF_000622305.1 Nannospalax galili
ATTATACTTTACAGTAAACAGGTAAACACAAATAAATATAGCCCTGAGTTTTGTGAGCCTAGCAAATTAATGAACTCAAGGAGAGGATAGGGTACCCCTAGTCAGTCAGAACTAAGTGGGGCAATCCTTATGACTGGCACCTGAAGTGGAAGCAGTCACCAAGGTCTGTTGGAACTGAATTGAATTGTAACACATTAAGTGGCTGTCCAGAGAGCTGGAAGATGGCTTGCTATGGAAAACACACATACACACAGAGTATCACAAGTATGACTAGATGAGCAGCTTTCTCACAATAAAGCACAGACTTGTCCTTGCTTACACTCATTTCTGGTACTTATACATCTGTGAACAGATCCCAGTAGGTTTCCCAAGAGGGAAGATATCCTGGTGACCTGGAGAACTGAAAAAGAATTGCTGGGGCTTTCGGTCCTTTGCTCCCACCTGGTATCACATAGAGATGGCCAGAGAGTCTACAGTGGCATCTCCCTCTGCTCAGACAGCAGGTATGTCACCAGTCTCTG
>NW_008448176.1:0-521 GCF_000622305.1 Nannospalax galili
GTGTGTGTGTGTGTGTGTGTGTATGTGAATGGTAACTTTGCCATTTGCTCCTTATGCAGAGTTAGTGACAGCACAGTCTAAGCATTTGTCTATCTGTGTCTGCAAAATTCCAAGAAGTGGTCAGGATGCAGATCCACGAAGCCTGAGGACTGTGCGCTGTAAAGACAAGGGGAGTCGGTAGTCTGGACTTAACTTCAGAAATGAAGCTTAGTCTAGTGTCCAGCTTCTTAAACTTTTGTGACCCCATTTGAAGGTAACTAAATGTGGGGTCCTGAAAATTTTGACAACTGTAAAATTCTCTAAATGTGCAACAACCTAAAATGAATTCCAAACCAAATGCATTATTAGCAGAAAGTGTTTCTGTAAAGCTCACTGTGGCCTCGGTTCTGAGTTCTGAACACACAAGCACACTTTGCACTGAATGTGCTGTCATGCCAACAAACACAGCCGGAAACACCTCAACTCAGATTCAAGACTATTACATACTAGTAATTTCAGTTTTACTATACATAGAATTTTTT
>NW_008448177.1:0-520 GCF_000622305.1 Nannospalax galili
GGTCCTCTCCAAGAGCAGTCAGTGCTCTTAACCACTGAACCATCTCTCCAGTCCCCCAATATTAATTTTTTATTGCCACTGTTGACAAGAAAGCTTCCCTCATTCAATTTTCAGGATATAAAATTCTACTGTTTGTATTTGGTTTATATTCTTCTGTGTTACTGAATTAATCAACTCTAACATCTTTTTGATAGAATATTTAGGCTTCTCTATGTGTACAGTTATGTTTATCAAGAGGAACACACACTGATCCTGACTCACTGGATGCAGAATCACTCCTGAATCTGGAATCTGAGGGTGGAGCTCCTGGAGGGCAATGGGATGCAGAAAGGCCAGGATATAGGGAACTTGGCTCTCAGCTCTGACTCTACCTCTCTTTGTTTGAGTGTTAGGACCTCCACAATAGTGATATTTCCAATGTGAGGGATGGCTTTCTCTATTTTATTCCTGCTTTCTTTGTGATTTTCTTTTTTAAAAGTTTTTTTATTTATTTTTTATGTGTATGGAGTGTATTGTCTGC
>NW_008448178.1:0-521 GCF_000622305.1 Nannospalax galili
TTATCATTCCCCACTAGGAAAGGGGTGCTAGCCACTCTGGAACAGGAACCCCAATTTAGCTGGAAGTTTTTTAAAACAGTGTGTTGCTAAATTTTGTATTTCAAATGAAGCATGGCTTCAGCCCATAAGCTCTTAGAACAAAAATCATTCAGCCATCGTTCCATTCTATACCTACCATACACTGGAATTTGTTAATACTCATTTTCTCTAACTATATCCATCATTGAAAGTAAAGTTGTATTGTACATTGTTGGTAGGAATGTAAATTAATGCAGTCTCTACAGGAAATGATATGGATATTTCTCAAACTGTCAAGCTTAGAATTACCCTATAGGTCATAGATTTCACTAATATGCATATATCCAAAGGAAATCAGTATATCAAAGAGACGTCTGCACTCCATGTTCACTGAAGAATTATTCGAAATGGCCAAGAAATGGAAACGGCTTGTATCCATCAACCAATGGATTAAAAAAAAGTGTGGTACATGTATACCACAGAATACTATACAGCCATAAAAA
>NW_008448179.1:0-521 GCF_000622305.1 Nannospalax galili
CATGCTTGTATAGCATTTACTGATTAAGCTATCTCCCTAGTCTCTAAAACAAATTTCTTTGTGATTTATTATCAGTAAATGTTTGTTTAAATTTATTATGTGTGTATGTGTGGAATGTGTGTGGGCCTGTGTGCCATAGTGTGTATGAAGGTCAGAGGACAACTCTGTGGTGTCAGTTCTCTCCCTCCACCTTTATGTGGGTTCCAGGGATCAAACTTAGGTTGTCAGGTTTGTGTGGTGAATGCCTTTACCCACTGAACCGTCTTTCTGGCCTTTTTATCATTCAGTGTTTTATTTGTATATGTATTTTATATGCCTATATACCCAGGGCATATAAAATTTCTCAGGTGAAAAGGAGTTTTAAGAAGCCTTGTTGTGGTGGATGGAGCAGGAGGTGAGGTAACCTAGATCCAAAAAGATAAATGCTGCGAGATCTCTCTCATAAGTGAATGCTAGCTTTGAATCCTTAAACATACATGCTTCAATTGGAAAATCCATAGAGGTGAGGAAACCAGTAAGGG
>NW_008448180.1:0-521 GCF_000622305.1 Nannospalax galili
TAGGAGTGGTGGTACACACCTATAATCCCAGTCCCCAGGAAGTGGAGGCAGGAGGATCAGGAAACTCAAGGTCATCCTCAGACACGTGGTAAGTTCCACACCAGTCTGGGCTACATGAGACACTGACTAAAACAAAAACCTAACTAGCTTAAACACAGTGCTGTATCATATAGCTTTAACCTTCTTTTGAAAAGTCATTGTTTTTTCTTTTTTAAAGAAATATTTATTTTCCTGTCCACTGCGAGCCTGGCCCGTGTGGCAGCTGTTCCACTCGGTGATCTCAATGCGACCTCTAAGCTGTGGATATTGTGTTCTCTGGTCCCACCATGCTTTCTCTAGCCTTTCTGGATGATGTGCTGCCAATGAACAAGAGGCAGCTGTACCACCAAGTCCTAAATTTCGGAATGATTGTCTCCTCGGCACTAATGATGGCAATAACTGGAAGTGAAAGTCCAATTGTAGTGGTGCTCAGGCAAAATGGGCATATCAAATTTTTGACCAAAGGAGATAATAATGCTGTT
>NW_008448181.1:0-521 GCF_000622305.1 Nannospalax galili
GGAGAGTGAGGGCTCTGGAATTGGGCTAGCCAGACTGGAGTCCTACTGCTACCGTTTACTAGCTGATGTCATGTCAGTCATCTAACTGCTCTGGGACATAGTCACTGAATCTGCAAGTCAAACAATTCTATTGCTCTCTAGGACCCAGCCTGTAGCAGTGCTTTCTCATTTCATTCTCCCCACAACTCTAAGAGGTAAAACACTGTCATTAGACCTGCTTCCCAGATGAGAAAACAGCCTGCCTGAATGCAGGTGACTAGACCAGTTGACCTTGTGGGGCCTGTCCCTCCTCCATCCAAGTCTAGAGAATCCTCCAGGATTGAACAGAGTCTCATTGCTTGCATATTTCTAATTGCACCCTGTGCCACCTCAGGAGAAGTCTGCATGAATCAAGATGAGTTCTGAGATTCCAGGGAATGTTTCTGTCTGACACCTTCCCTGCTTACATAAGGTGACCTAGATGCTTGTTGTTTGAGTCTTTGAAGAAGTTTTAGGTGTGACTTTAGTCTACTCTTTTGTTT
>NW_008448182.1:0-520 GCF_000622305.1 Nannospalax galili
TGGTCTACATAGCAAGTTCCAGGCCAGCTGGGGCTACAGGGAGACCCTGATTCAAAAAAAAAGGCAGGGGGGATTGGAGAGATGGCTCAGCGGTTAAGAGCACATGATGCTCTTCCAGAGGATCTGAGTTTTATTTCCAGCACCCACATCAGACATCTCAGCTCGCAGCAACTTGTACCTCCAGCACTGCACTTACGTGCACAAACCTACACACAGATACACACATACACATAATTTTTAAAAAATAATAAAATTTACAAACATTTAAAAGGGACCAAAACAGAAAAGCAAAACAAACAACCCAAAGAACACAACTTTCGATGTAAACAATCTGACTATAAAATTGAGTTCTTTCTGCTGGATCACACTTCTTCCTATAGGAAGACATGTAATTGTGCAGTTGGGTACTGTAGAGCAGAAAGTTGGTCTCCAATTCAAGAAGCTATGATAGGATCACTAGGAAGGCTTTGTAATTTCCTAGCAATGCTGAGATCTGAATAGTCTGCAATGATTGAGCCAT
>NW_008448183.1:0-521 GCF_000622305.1 Nannospalax galili
CAGCAGAACTTCTAGTTTATTATGTGGGGATTTTACAAGGCCAGAATACCTACAAAAATGCAGACAATGAGTAATGTGCTCATGAAATGTCAGTTATAAAGACTATTTAGAATCAAACTAGAAGGTTTTTATGTAACATTCTTGAAAATAATTTGGGGTTTTGTTTTGTTTCATTGTTTTTGATTTCTAGTAACTGTGGAGAGAGTTTAAAACAATATTTTCATTGAATTTCTTGTGGAAATTTCATAGTGTTCATGCTTTACATGGCTATGGTATACTAAATTTGGCCATATTTATAGTGAAAAATATGGAGTAAAAGACAGAGCAAAATGATTCTTCAAATTATGGGTAAGGAAGAGTTGATATTCTTTAAGGGAGTGACTCTAGATTGACTAGACTCCAGTGGCTGAACTTGCAAAGAAGGACATCTGGGTACCCAAACTTGGCTTGACAGGATTTAACATATATGAAAGAATGCATGAAATCTGGTAGTGGGTCTATTGGGCTTGAGCATGGAGGGG
>NW_008448184.1:0-521 GCF_000622305.1 Nannospalax galili
TGCTAGTCATAAGAGTAAAGAGAAAGAAAAGCATGATTAGAAAAATACTAAGTCAGAATGGAGAAGTCTCTTCCAGGCCTTCCAGTAAAGTGGCGAGGACAAAATCATCTGAAAGCATTTGGCTGGGAATGCAGATGTGCATAAGAACAAGGCATCTGGCTTGACCTGGATATTCAACTCTCTTAGCTGTTGTTCTTTGCAGATGGTGCATCAAATCTAGTGTGTGGAGGGAAGCTTTTCCTCAAAGGGCTGTCAAATGAAGCTTTTGTCATTGTTCATGGGGTCAAATTAAAGGCTAGCACATAGCATTCAGGCCTGGAGCGAGCCTCTTCAATGTGTGTTTATCTCCCCCCCATAGCTTGTCTTTGCATGATAGCTAATTTCTTTTTGCCATTAATTTTCCTGTGAATGGACATTTTCCTGTGCATGGTTTATTTGCCTTTTATAGAATAACCTTGGCTGGGCATGGGGGTGCATGCCTTTAATCCCAGCACTCAGGAGACAGAGGCAAGCAGATCTCT
>NW_008448185.1:0-521 GCF_000622305.1 Nannospalax galili
CATATTGTTCCAATAAAACAAACGTTTCACTTCAGTGGTTCTGGTCTCTTCTTAATCACAGCTGATTCTTGAGCCCCAGCTGACCAAAAACCACAGATTCTCAATTCAAATTATCACACAAACAGCCTTGATAATCTTTACTTCCTTTTGAAGCACCACAAGCCAGGCCTCTATCATCTATGCCTCTTTCAGCAGAACTGTGCCAAGCTCCACAGCAACAGCTCACTAAGCTCTAAGCACTCAGTGGCTTTTCCAGCCCAATGTTCCAAACATGTCCACAATCCTTCCCAAAACATCTGGGTCACCTCTGTCACAGCAACAGCTCACTCTCTGGTACCAATTTCTGTTCTAGTTTTCTTTCAATTGTTGTGACAAAACACTTTGATCAATACCAACTTAGGGAGGAAAGGACTTACTTGGCTTACATCTCCCAGGTCACAGTTCATCACTGAGGGAACCAAGGTAGGAACCAGAGCAAGAACCTGGAGGCAGGAGCTGAAGCACAGGCCATGGAGGAACAC
>NW_008448186.1:0-521 GCF_000622305.1 Nannospalax galili
CTATTAAATGCCACAAAGTTGTTTCTCATTAGTGATTAAATAAGATTTTTTAAAAATTTGAACTACAGGTTCTTGTAGTTCAGTTTGTCTTCAAACTTACTATCTCGTTCAAGCTGGCATCAAACTTAAGATCTTCCTGCGTCAGCCTCTCAAGTGTTGAAATTACACCACTGTGCCCAACTTGGTCAAACACATTTTAAGGTGTCAGACCATCATTTACAGTTAATTTCATGACTATCCTTTTGTGTAGTAGAGTGAAATTCTGCTGGTCCTACTTGGCATCAGCCTTCTTCATAGGATTTAGCCTTTTACTTTTCAAGTCTCTTCTTTTGAGGATGTAGGGGCTGGATGGTTAGTTATCATGGTAATGTATCCTAGAGAGTCAGCATCAAGGATTCTTTGTAGCACTTGTCTTGAGCAAGTCTTCCTTAGTATCCCTAAGTCATAATCAAGACACAGTTCATGAAGGCCCTTATGGTAGGGAAGGTCAGATGATTCCTAAGGGAGAACAGTCCAAAGGA
>NW_008448187.1:0-521 GCF_000622305.1 Nannospalax galili
TCACAGTTTTTCCTATCAGATCACTGGCTTTTTCCATTTTGTTGGATGTTTTCAGTATTAGGGAAATTAGCTCTTAATTAAACTGCAAGCATTTTTGTCAATGTATTGATATGTCTTAGACACTGTCCATGGTGGTTCTGCTTGTATTTCTGAACTGTGGTCGTTGAATTAACTTTTTTTCTTCCCATGGCTTCTCAGTTCTCTTCTTTTATGTGTATGTATGTCTGTCCCAAATGATCAAACTGCACACTTCAGTTTTCTGAGACAAGGTTTTGCTATGTAGACCAGGCTGGCCTTGGATTTCCAGTGTAGTCCTAGCTATCTTTAAACTCCTGCCTCCCAAGCACTAGGATTATAAGTGTGAGCCATCACACCCAGAGAGATTGTATACTTTAAATAATTGCATGTTATTGTACTTCAATAGTTAATGGAGTTGAAAATTTAATAACTTAAGCGGTAACTAAAATTCAAGTCACTTCAAACTCATGCTAGGAATCCCCAGCAAGTCGGTAGCTAGCACA
>NW_008448188.1:0-521 GCF_000622305.1 Nannospalax galili
CTTTATAAAAAGGGTTCTGTTGGCAAAAAACGAGAGAGATGCACACACCAACACAGTCACACATGAGCACCCGCATCCGTGCACGGACGTGTGTACACAGGTACACACGCACACACATGCACCTTAAAGATGCTGCATACATGGTAAGTAATGGGTGTTCTAAGATTGGTTGCAATGAAGAAGAGTTTGTGTGTATGACAGTTGATTTCCAATTTGATTTTGACCATGGCACCTTTTTATTATGCAAATCCTGTGGACACCTGGGCAGTTTTCAAGGGAGGCTCCTGAGGGAAGGCATTGGATGCATGGAGAATGAGTGCTAAGTTCAGTGCAAAGGGACACAGGTTACTACATAAGATGTAATAAGCATAGGGGGGAGAGAGAAAATAGAGGGTAATGACAGTTCAAGATGAGAATGAAGAGACCTTGAATTGGCAATTTGAGCCAAGAAGGAGAGGTGGGCGGAGACTCAGAGAGAATGAAATATGCGTAAGTTACAAAAAGATGGAAGAAGCCAGCAA
>NW_008448189.1:0-521 GCF_000622305.1 Nannospalax galili
GATCTCAAAGAGATCTGCCTGCCTCTGCCTCCCGAGTGCTGGGATTAAAGGTATACAGCATTACACCCAGCTGCATTTCAGTGTTTGAGTGGCTCCTCCACGCTTTTTACCAACCTTTCTACTCCAGTATAAGCAATTCACTTTTGTGTTCATATTCTACTAACGTCAGGTCTGACACCAACAACCATGCATGAACTCTATTCAATCTCTAGATTAGTGATCCACTCGGCTCTACTGGGTTCTCTTTCTCAAGTCTCCAAACCCTGAAATTGACTGGACTTTTATGAGGAAACTTTTAGGAATCCATTGCTAAGATTCGGCTTGTTGGAAGAACTTTGCTCCTTGTGGTTTTAAAACTGAGGTCCCTGTTTCCTGGCTGTTTTCTGGGGATCAGACTCTGCTCTTCAAGGTAATCTACATTCTTCATAACATATTTAATCAAACCATTCATGGTTTGTCAAACCCCTCACATGCTTACAGTACTTTAAACTGCTATTTTTTCAACCGATAAGAAAAAAAAA
>NW_008448190.1:0-521 GCF_000622305.1 Nannospalax galili
CTCCAGGTTCCTGCCCTGAGTTCCTACCCTGGGCTCCTGGATGAACTGTGATCTCGGAGATGTAAGCTAAATAAACCCTTTCCTCCCCAAGTTGGTAGTGTTTTATCACAGCAATGGAGAGACAATTATTAATTTGCTGCAGTTAAAATTCTGAATGTTCTCCTGAAGCCTGGCAAGCAGCCACTGAAGAATTTTAAGCAATAGGACTGACTTGTCAGATTGTGTATCTTGGGGAAAAAAAACACGTGGGCCAAAATACTGAGAAAGGTAAAAGTAAAACAGAATAACTGGAACAGTGTGTGAGAGCCAGGATATGAAGGCAACATTCTAACTTCAGCAGCTACATCCCCGCCCACTAGGAAAACCTGCTTCTTACCATGGATGACAGTGATAGGCAGGGAGTGGACGTGATTCTCCGTAGCTTCTTCACCACGTTTACTGTGTGCCATCATCTGAGCTATCTGAATTAGCGCTGCAGATTGATCCTTGTTTAACTTGTGCGTCTCTACCAACTCACTAGC
>NW_008448191.1:0-519 GCF_000622305.1 Nannospalax galili
GCACGACCATCTGCACGTCAGAGGGTGCACGTGACCCAACCATCGTTATGGCAGAGAGTGCCAGTGACACGACCATGTGCACATCAAAGTTGGCAGGTCACACCAAACTGTGTACGTCAAAGAGGCCAGGTGACACAAACATGTGCACGTCAGAGAGGACAGGTGACAAGACTATGTGCACGTCAGAGGGGGCAGGTGACACGACCTTCTGCACATCAGAGGGGGCAAGTAACATGACGGTCTGCACATCAGAGGTTCAGGTGACACGACCATCAGCAGGTCAGAGAAGGCAGGTGACACAATCATATGCACGTCAGAGAGGGCATGTTACACGACCATGTGCATGTCAAAGGGGGCAGGCGACAGGACCATATGCATGTCAGAAAGGACAGTTGACACACCCATCTGTACGTCAGAGGGGGCTGGAGACACCATCATGTGCACGTCAGATGGGGCTGGAGACACCATCATGTGCACGTCAGAGGGGGCAGGTGACATGACCGTCTGCACATCAGAGGG
>NW_008448192.1:0-521 GCF_000622305.1 Nannospalax galili
TTGTGGGGTTTTTGTTTTGCTTCTGTTTTGAGACAAAGGCTCACTAAGCAGCCCAGGCTGGCCTGGACTCACTCACGCTCCTTCAACTTTAACCTTCCATGTGCTAGGATTACAGGCATGTGCCACCAAGCTCAGCTTAAGGTCAAGTTTTGATGAAGGAATTCAAGTCTGGGGGAGACCACCAGTCTTTGATAAACTGGTCTGGCAAACTCCACTACAGAAGAACTTTGGGAGCTTGATGTGGGGCTGGTGCATGTGAGGAATCACGAGAGGTGGAGGCTGGTGGAGGGTGACTGTTAGAGAAGCTGGCAAGCCCAGACCATAAAGGGCTCTTGAAAGTCAAACCAAGAGGCTATCCTTCACCCAAGGGCAAACAGTGGCATGGTTAAAATATTTTAAGAGAGCCCCAGGCTGCAGAATGGGAGACAGACAGGAACATGGTATGTGCATGCGTGCGTGCGTGCATGCATATGTGCGTGTGTGCGTGCGTGCGTGCGTGTGTGTGTGTGTGTGTGTGTGTG
>NW_008448193.1:0-521 GCF_000622305.1 Nannospalax galili
AAAAAAATGTCATATACTGAGGATGTAATATTACCATTAGGATTTAGGTCAAATTCTCCCAGATATTATTAATAATAAAATACACATGCACACAAAAATCTTTGAGGTGCTACATTTGTTGTTGCTCATCAAACCCAGGGCCTCCCATATGCTAGGTGTCTGCTGTACCAATGAGCTATACCCCAACCAAGAGTCTATATTTTGATCACTAGAAAATAATGATCTGCATTCAATTTGAATGGACATGAATTTCAGGACAACTAAATGTGTCCGATTGTGTTGGTGGACACGTACTCACCCCAGTGGAAACTGTAAAAATGGGGCAGATCGAGCCATGTGAACCTCATCACCTGGAGCCAGTGAAGACTGGTTGGTTCCTGGGTGGTCTATTCTCACTCCCACAGTGAAGGTTTCCTTTAGGTTCTCAATAATGTAGTTTGCTTTAAGTTTGGTGTTTGCTTTAAGATGATGGATGTCAAAGGGAGGATGTGGGAATTCTGGATTAGTTCAAGAAAGGAACA
>NW_008448194.1:0-521 GCF_000622305.1 Nannospalax galili
ATAGTGGCACATGTTGTAACCCTAGCACTTGGGAGGTTTAGGTGGAAAGATCTTGAGGCCAGCCTAGGCTATGTACAGAGACACTATTTCAAAAACAACAACAAAATTAAAGAATAAAATAAAACTCAGTATTTTTCCTAGCATTCAGGAGGCAGAGGCAGGCAGATCTCTGTGAGATCAAGGCCAACTGGTTTACATAGGATGCAGGCCAGCTCGGGTTACAGGGAAACCCTGTCTCAAAAAAATAAAAACAAAAAAAGCCAACCACCCCCCAACAAAAACTGCATTTTCTACGAATGAGCAAAAGACTGGTACTTTAAAGTAAATATTCTTAATTTCTGGATTAATAACTTGATTCACACGTCTACTTCTGCATCCAGTGTTTTGCAGTAGATTGTCTTGGTTGAAGTACATGGATGAACTCCAGCCTCACACAGATAAAGAGCTGGAAAAGAGAAATATTTTAAAAGTTTTAAAAGTATGTCTTTATGGCTATCCTTTTCTATTATGACAAAAAAAAA
>NW_008448195.1:0-515 GCF_000622305.1 Nannospalax galili
TGTGTGTGTGTGTGTGTGTGTGTGTGTGTGTGTGTGTGTGTGTGGTACATGAGCATGCCATGGTGCGTGTGTGTGGAGGTCAGAGAACAACTTGTGGGAGTCAGTTCTACCATGTGGGTCTCTGGGATCAAACTCAGGTCATCAAACTTAGCCCCAAGCTCCTTTACCCACTGAGCCACCTCCCTGGCCTATAACTTCTTACATTATAAACAACACTGCATATAGTTACACCTTTGTGTGAACCTGTGACTCTTGACTCTCACACAGACCTTGATTAGTGTTTAGAATCTTTGGGGTCACAGACTTACATAAATACTCCCAAGACAGTGTGGAAACCTGCAAAAGCAGGGTGTGAGTTGGAGAAGGCTGGTCAGAGCAGGGAATGGTGGGAGCCTATTGCATTTTATAGGATGAACAGATGGATGGGTTGGGGAAGGACCTTCCTGGGAAACCCTATATGACTCTGCATGGAAGGAGCATGTGGGCCAGCGAGGGATTGCAGGATGCAGAAAAGG
>NW_008448196.1:0-521 GCF_000622305.1 Nannospalax galili
CTTAGCAACATACTCTGTTCCAAAGGCCAAAAATGATGAAAGTATTTGGGAGCCTGTATCTAATCCTTAAAGATTTTAGGGCTACTTCTTCAGAGGGGGGAATGTTATAGTAGCCATAAAAATAAATAAATAAATCATAAAAATAAATAAATCAACTAAAGAAGAAGAAGAACAAAGTTCCTACAACATATGCCAATATTTAACAAAGTAACTTCTACCCTAGTTTCTCTTGTATGGAATATTCAAAGATTGGGGTTAACTCATCCAAATTATACACACTATCACTCTCATAACAACATTCATGATATTTTACACTTTAAGTACTGATGTTCCTTAATTAAATGAGCATCTAAGGTGTCCTAAGTGGTACAATTAGCTGGTATTAAAAATTAATAATGATTAAGCAATATCTATATTTTACTACAATGACTTGAGTCCCATTTCCCTTTCTTCCTTTCTTCCTTTCTTTCTTTTTCATCTTTTTGAGACAGAGTCTCCCTGTAGCCCCAGCTGTCCTGGAA
>NW_008448197.1:0-521 GCF_000622305.1 Nannospalax galili
GGTCTATGAAACCTAAATCAAGATGAAGTAAATAATTTAATCAGGGCCACAACTTCCAATGAGATAGAGGCAGTAACTAAAATCTCCCAACTAATAATAGCCAGGGCTAGAAGGATTCTGTGAATAATTCTACAAGAAGCTCAAGGAAGAAATAAGACCAATATTCCTCAAATTATTCAATAAAATAGAAAACAAGTGAACATGTTCAGATTCTTTGAATAAAACCAATATTTCTCTGATGGCAAAACCAGACAGAATCTTAACAAATTTGGAAATTATAGGCAACAATTTCTGATGAACATGGACTCCATAAATTCTCAACAAAATATGTGCAAGCTGAATTCAACAACACTTCATAATTATTGTCAGTCATGATCAAGTCAATTTCATCCCACAGATGCAGGAGTGATTCAACATACATAAATGAGTAATCCTAATTGACTACATGAGTGTCTCAAGGACAGGAACCACATGATAATCTCATTAGTTTGACAAAATATAACATCGTTTCATGATAAAAG
>NW_008448198.1:0-521 GCF_000622305.1 Nannospalax galili
CCTTGATGTGGCTGGCATATTTCACTGGTTAAACTTCATACACAGAGGCTTAGACAGCCCTGATTTACAGGAATCTGTTGTGCATAAAGATCTTTCTTTATTTCCTTCTTCCAGGTGCTTCGAGGCAGAGGAATCTTCTTTATTCTACAGAATGTCTTGAGACATAAGAACTGAACTTTATAGTCTGTTAGCACTTCCTTAGGGCTCTGACCTCTGATCTTATGAAAACTTTCCATCATCTGCTCTCTTGATGGAAAATTACAGTAAACTTGCTCTTTAATTTAATAGAAAATTACCACCAAACACATTTTTTTGAATAAAAAAATTTGAAGAGTTAATTTTAAGACTTCAATATCCCTTGGTCTGAATGAAGTCTTTGACTTTATGACTTTGAGCTAACACTCAATTATCTAGATGTTATTTTTCCAGGCCTGCTATAGGCCAAACCACTTCCTTAGGGCTCAGATGCTGCACTAGCAAAGTCCCTGTTTGAAAGCTTTTCTCCTCCATAAGTATATGGG
>NW_008448199.1:0-521 GCF_000622305.1 Nannospalax galili
TTATGTAACTTCTGTTCTCTTCATGCTTATTTGGCCCATTTCCCCACATAAGTATGATGCAATAGAAAACATTCTAAGCAGATTTTCTTCATTTAAAATAAAATTTTAATCATAGTTAAATATTTTATGTTACTTTAAAAGAAACGTTCAATACAAATTAGATATAAAAAGGCTCTGTTGTCTTGTTAAGTAAGCAGGTGGTAGGAATAAATCTGTGACCTTTATCACAAACAAATAAAAGAAGGATTTTTGAAAATTACAACTCAGCAAAACACTGTTTTGATAATCCTCTCATTTATTTGGGTTCAAAATATAAATTCTAAAAGCTCAAAATAAACGATAGTATGTTAAAATCACACCCAGAGAAAAGTGTCCGAGAGAAGCCCAGGCCTAAGTGACACATCTACAGTGAACCCCTACACCTAAGGCTCATGAAGCAGCAGAACAAGGCATTTCTCAACTCTTACCAGTGAAGCTTTCTCATGCAAGAGAGTGTGATGCAGAGAACGAAGCTGCAGAGA
>NW_008448200.1:0-521 GCF_000622305.1 Nannospalax galili
AAACTGAAGCCAAAATAAACCTTTCCTCTCTTAAGTTGCTTCTTTCCAGGTGTTTGATCACAGCCATGAGCAAAGTAATTAATACATTTCTAGAACTGACTTTATCACATCCACAGGAAACAAGATTGAAATACAAAAGCCAATTATATGTATGCATATGAGCAACAAAGAATCAGAAACTAAAAGTAAAATATAACACTATAATAGCAAAACATAGGAGACATTAAGGATAAATATGACAAAAATTGTGGACTCTATATTGAAAAATACAAAAATGAAAAGCAAAACCACAAAAAAATCCTAGCCTAGATATGCAGAAATGGGTAAGAAATCCCAAACCAGCGCCCAGGAAACTTTTGGTAACTGATGGCTGCTGCGAGGAGGAAAGACAGCATCTTACAGGGATAGAACTCTTGGTGGGCCCAGTGGATACACCCACAATGAGGGACATTTAGGGACACAAAACAGACTATAGGTTGTATTAGCTATATGAGAGTATGTTAAGTAGGGCAAGGGACAGC
>NW_008448201.1:0-521 GCF_000622305.1 Nannospalax galili
TGGGCTTAAAGGCATGCACCATCATGCCCGACTTTTGTGTGATTCATTTTAAAAGATCTCCCCTCTTTCTTTCCTGACAACCTATTTTTCCCTGTCCCAAGAAAGAAGGGGCAGAAATTATGGAATGCTGCCCCTCACTTAGATGTCAAGGCATGGACATCATGAAAGAACAATCATGGAGATGTGATAAGGCAGCTGCCAGCTCTGATTCCACACCAAATTTTTCTTTTCAGTGCTGCAGATCAAACGTAGGGCCATCCACATGCTAAGAAAGTACTTTACCCCTGAGCTACAGCCCTAACTCTTTCCCTCCTTATTTTGAGACAAGTTCTTTCTTGGTGGCTCAGGCTGGCTTTGAACTCACTATTTAGCTCACTCTGGTCTTCAACTTGAGATTCTCCGGCTTTAGCCTCTTGAAGACCTAGTGTTAAAAGCCTGGGAGACCAGGGCCATGTCCATATCAATCTTGGTGGTACAGAGAGGACTAGAAACTACAGTACACTTCTGTACTAACAGGTCTT
>NW_008448202.1:0-521 GCF_000622305.1 Nannospalax galili
CAAATGGCAACCAGGGTTTCTGGAATCTTTTTATGATTTTAACTTGAAAACACTTTTGTAACAGTCTAAGAAAATTGTGCTTAGAACAGTAGGGAAGTATTAAGTGACAGCAAATCCCTATACAGTCTACCTGTGATGAGGCCTGTGCATGTGGGTGAGAGCCCAGGCACATGTGGAAACAGAAAATCTTACAGCTATCTACCTTCTGGAAGTACCAGGGCCATTATAAGGAGTTACATGAGCACATCATCAAAGTACAAACAGAACAAATAAAACACACAAATCCTATTGCAGGTGGATCTGAATACAATTCTTTAAAGTTCTCTGAGTTCCCAGGAGGCTCAGGTCCCTGCAGGTACCACCTTAATGGTTTCCAGGATTTTGCTGCAGATCTGTGACCGACCATGCAGGAATGACCACTCTGTCACCTACAAACCACCATAATAGGGAATATTTGAAAGTAATCATTTTTCTTACCACATATGCACACTGTTTTTAATGGAAGATTTAACTAATGACTG
>NW_008448203.1:0-521 GCF_000622305.1 Nannospalax galili
TATATATATATATATATTATATTTTTATGAACTTTTGTACATTTTCTACAACTGTTGCTAATCAAATTTAGACCCCTCCCCCATTCATATCCCCCACCCCCTCACCAGACCTCATGTGTTCCGCCATAACATGTTAAGTCCCATCCAGTCAAGTATTTGTACCCAGACGTCCTTCAGTGCAAATTCATCCACTGGAGTCTTATCAGCCCAATTCTTTGAGGATTTCATATAGTTTATTTTGATCATATTAATCCCCCTCCCTCAAGTTATCCCACCACATCTACCCCCTTCTCTATCACCCAACTTTGTGTACTTTTATTTTTATAAACCCACAGGTCCAATTTGTGCTGCCCTATGCTTTTGGGTATGTGGCCATCCACTGGAGCCTGGTGGACATACAAGGGAGCACACCCTAAAAGAAAGATAACCAATTGCCTCCTCCTCCCCCAGCAGCCATCGAACGTGAATTCCTACCCTGTCATTGCTACTCTGTTATTGCTGTTGTTTCTATTCCTGCCCCC
>NW_008448204.1:0-521 GCF_000622305.1 Nannospalax galili
CTTCAACCGCTGTCGCTCCAACCGAAGCCTAGGTGTGCGAGGGAACGTGGAGAACGGAGAGGAGTCCAGAGGGAGGCAAGTCTGCATTAAATTGATATCTTCAGGTAAAAATATCTATTTTGTAAACAGGAAGATTTGCAAGTGATTCTAAACATTTCTAAACATCAGTATAACTTGGGATTTAGACTTTGCACATATAGGGTGATATCTATGCATTCTCACCACAAATATAAAATATGTGAATAATATTTTTCACAGAATTACTGTCTCAACCCCGAAACTTCCTTTTCACAGCATCACTGAACATGCAAATAGGAACTGCTTTCTATTATTATAAGGAAGAGTGTTAATTTTAAAGGCCTATATTTAGATCTTGATTTATATAACTTAAAAGATTGTGAAGTTTTGTCCTATAAGTAGAACATAGCACAAATACCGTATGACTAACTCAGGAAGGATCCCCCAAACCAAGTATTTTTGATTGCTCTGAAACATTTAAATTTTTTTCCCCATTTTTTTTT
>NW_008448205.1:0-521 GCF_000622305.1 Nannospalax galili
CTCTCCCCTCTCTGTAGGTAGATGTTCATATCACACATACAACATTTGACTTCTATCACCATTTTACTTTAATGATGGGTAGACACACATAATGATGTGAAAATGGAAAATACAAACCCAATTTAATCTTTGAAGAAAAGGTTAAGCATTTAAGATTTTGTGGCAAAATAGTTACCATCTAAGGATATTTGAGAAGTCAATGAAATGGTTTCATTTCATTTGATTCAACCCTAAAATTTATTTGAAAGAAACAAAGCATCTTTCTCTATCAGGATAAAGAGGGGCTTTTGGTATCAATGTTTATGGCTTTAAAAAATATTTCACTTATTATTTTTATTTTATGTGTATGAGAGTATTTGCTTGCATATATGTAAGTGCATCCATGTCATGCAGTGCCCATGGAGGTCAGAAGAGGTGTCAGATCCCCTGGAACTGGAGCTACAGATGGTCGTAATGGTATGGGTGCTGGGAACCAAACTCAGGTCCTCAGCAAGAGCAGCCAATGCTCTTAACCACTGAGC
>NW_008448206.1:0-521 GCF_000622305.1 Nannospalax galili
TTGTTGTTGTTGTTGTTGCTGTTGTTTTATGATGGCCTTGATTTTGTTGTGTAGTTGAAAGAGTTAAACTGATCTCCGGACATAAGTGAGGCAATTTCTAGCCAAAGGCAGCAAAGCTCCTATAAACCTCAAACAGCTCATGAACTAGCAGCACTACCATGGGTGTGGTTTCAGTTAAAAGCTACAAGGCTTTGAAAACTAAAATTTACAACTAGATGAGAATTGCTTATGAAGAGAACGCAATACAAGACACATAAGCCATATTTTTTTTCCAGCAAGGCTTCTCTGCATTTCACATTCCACTTGATAAGCTATCAAGTTCATCTATTTGAAATGCTT
Source organism: Nannospalax galili (assembly GCF_000622305.1). Taxonomy (NCBI): domain Eukaryota; kingdom Metazoa; phylum Chordata; class Mammalia; order Rodentia; family Spalacidae; genus Nannospalax; species Nannospalax galili. Next base: position 340 of record NW_008448206.1, read on the forward strand.
TGGCTGAGAATACCTTTTACACCTTCAAGGATAGGAACATGCACAGAACAAAATGTTCGGGGATTAAACTCTGGAAACCATTTCTTAATAGATGAAAAAATAATTACACCAAGATAATGACAGGGCAAACTTCATAAGACAGAAGACAGAAAATAACCGAATGTTTTCAGCAGATGAATCAC
>NW_008448207.1:0-521 GCF_000622305.1 Nannospalax galili
TTGCACCCCTGCTGTGAGCCGGTACATGTAATTTCTGAAGTTCTGTTCTTTGCGCCCTCTCCTGCTGTCCACCTTTGTGGTAATCACTTTTCCTAGTTCATCTAAACAAGCTGCATAGCTGCCATCTCACACTAAAAATGTTCCTTGGAATGTTCTCTGAAATTTCAAAACCTAGAACTTTCTGATTACTATCTCCATAAAGAAAAAATAAAGTATGACCTGTATTTTGTCAAATCTAAATAAAAGTAACTTAAAAAGGCATATGACTGGAGGGACACAGAAATGATTGAATGGCAGTTTCCTATGGAAACAGATGGGTATCACTGATTAATGTTTAAAGTTTTAGTAATAAATTTGTGACTTCAATTTTATTATTAATACTATTATTCATATTATTATTATTATTATTTGTGTATGAGTGTATTGTCTGCATGTGTGAAAGCATACTCAAAAGAGGGCATCAGGTCCCGTTGGAACTGGAGTTACAGATGGTTGTTAGCCGCCATGTGGGTGCTGGGAAT
>NW_008448208.1:0-521 GCF_000622305.1 Nannospalax galili
AGAGAATACACCACCTTCACAGTTAGAAGGGCAAAGGAAAAATCATTTGTTTAGTGTGCTTTGTATAGTGAATTTCAGGCTTGGTGTTTCCTCCCAAAGATCTGCTAATCTTACAGTAAAAATGGGCCTTACAGGCAGTTCTGTTTCAAACAGACTTTAATTAGCAACACTTTGGGAAAATAAGTTCTTCATTTAATAGTCAAGAAAGAAAAACACTTACTGGATATTATGAAAATTATCAAGGAAAGAAAATTAAAGGTCAAATTTCACTCGAAAGTAAATATATCCTTTAAAATACCATCAAAGGATTCATCTTATGTTCCCCTTACCCCATAACAGTCTATTCCAGGTAGTTATTTTATGTATCTAAATAAGTTTCAGACTTCTATTTTGAATATTTAGTGACTTTCCAATATCTGTAAGATTGTACAAAAGCTATGACGGCAAGAAGGGAAAAAGAAACCACAAAGATCAAAGGAATAGATGATCATAAAGACAGTTTCTACTAAACACTAAAGAAA
>NW_008448209.1:0-521 GCF_000622305.1 Nannospalax galili
GATCTCAGGGGTCAACTTCTCTGCAAGATGGACATGTCTGTTTTGTCATAGGCATTGTGTTGTGCTAAGTGCATGTTAAATCTTCCTCTTTTTATTTATCTGGACAGTTTTATGAAGTATTATTTACATCATTTTTGTCAATGAAAAAACTAACATCTAAACAGTTTAGCTAAATTGTCTTACATGCTTCAATAGTCCTTGATATTGAACCAATTTTGTTTGATTATAAATATCACATTTTCTACCAAGCTCTTTCTTTAAAGCTTTATTGACTAGTATTCCCTTTGAGGTTCTTACTAATCTACTTAGGGCTTGTTTTTTAACTAACATTTTTCATTACATCTGTTTCTTAAAAGTTACTTACATGGTTGTTTTATAAACATTTAGAATGTGACCATAAATGGGGAAGCAATTTTGTTTGCCATAAATAGATGAGAACTACAAAAATAAAGAAATAAAAAGTAGTGATATTGTATTCTTGCTATAATGCTTGAAAGGTTCTGTGCCCAAGGCATAATTTT
>NW_008448210.1:0-521 GCF_000622305.1 Nannospalax galili
TGTGAGTTCAAGGCCAGCCTGGTCTACATAGCGAGTTCTAGGACAGCTGGACCTACAGGGAGACCCTGTCTCAAAAAAAAAAAAGACCAAAAAAAAACTTGGTTATGAATACTGAGAAACAAAAAGCATAAAATGAATATTAATTTACTGCCATGTAGAAGCATCGTGAAAACTAAGGTATTTGGTTTCTTTGGACACACCTGTCAAGTGTGCTTGCTTCTGCACTGGTGCATATAGTAAAAGTGGACCCATGTGACTGGCTGCCGTGAACTAGGCTGACAGCTCATTCACGACGTGTTCACATTTGGACAACAGCATGGATGTGCAGCGATTACAGAACTCTAGACTTGGAAGTGGTTACAGTGGTAAATTGTGTTTGTGTATCTAACCACAATTTTGAAAAAACACCAGAAACAAAGAAAAAAAAACCACTTAGTAGTTCAAGTAGCCGTTCTGACTTGTGTCCTTGTCCCTGTGTCTCAGCTCACTCCCCTGAGGGGGTGTCCATGCTGCACCAAGGC
>NW_008448211.1:0-521 GCF_000622305.1 Nannospalax galili
TGTCTGTGCTGCAGTGGCTTGGGCCCTGTGGCCTTTGCCTGCTTTGCATCTGCAGTATCTGCGCCCTGCCCTGCCCGCAGCAGGCTGCTGCCCAGCTTACAGTATCTCCCAGCCTGCGGACCAGGTTCATCTATGTGCTTTAGTCCATAGACTAGTGCCTGACTCCATGAGCCTCCCCAGAGGCTCCTCAGCCCCACATGCCATCCCCGTCTCTACACCATCTTCCCGTCACTGTGACCTCTTGCAGACAGGTGCCCAGCACTGAACAGGACTTGGACCCCCTGATTTGCCTTCTCCTTCAGGTCTTCATTGGCAGCCATCCTGATAATGAGCGTCAGTAAATACCCAGAAAGACTGAGTCCGAGGGCAGCGGGGGAGCAGCAGCAGCGGGGGGAGCAGCTGGCCTCTCTTCTGACTCTAAGGGTGCCCTTTTCCTTCCCACTCCTGTTCCAGGTGTAGTGGCTCGTACTTGCCGTCCAGTCACCGTCCAGCAGATAGCTTGTCTATCTATAGCTTGTCTA
>NW_008448212.1:0-521 GCF_000622305.1 Nannospalax galili
TGAGAAGAGAAATGGCCATATGACCAAAAAATGCTAAGAGTGAGAGAAAAGAACAAGAGATTTAAACATTGCACAACATAACTAGTGAAAGTGCAGAGAGTAAGTGTGAATGGAGTGTTCAGTCACAAATGGTACATCAATACCACACCCCCTCCAAGGCTCAGGTAAGATTGAGAAGTGGCAAAATGATTGTAAGAACCAGACACCCCAACAGTGCAGCAGTCACGTTAGGGGCTCCCTCCTTTGTATCCCAACACTGACTTCTGACCACCTCAGGTTCTGCAACCTGTGGACTGGGAAAGTTCTCACTGTCTCCAGAGAATCCCCTAGTCTGCACATTTAGGAGTGGCTAATATTTTAACCAAGGGGTGTCTCCTCTGCTTACTGGGTTTTAGGAGACAAATAAAGCAGCACTGAGACCTGCTACTGGAGGACGCAGCTGTGTGCTAGCTATCTGATGATGCTCAGTATTGAACAGCTTGTGAGGGAAAGGAGGTTGCAGGGAGTGTCCACACGACTTG
>NW_008448213.1:0-521 GCF_000622305.1 Nannospalax galili
TTGCTTGCTTACTGCACAGTGAGTCTCCCAGAGACTGTGTTGTTGACTTTGTACCTACTTTCCCCCTGTATCCTACGGGTAATCCTGAGACACACAAAGGGCTAGCCAACCCCTGAGCTGCACAGCAACACATAGATTATTAACTAAAATTCAAGTATATCAAGTGTGGTTTTATTTTTGAAAAGAAAAAGATTATATATGTCCTGAAAATGTCTGGTAGAACTCAAATTAACAGTTGCTTTTTCTAGAAAAGAAAATGGAGTATTGTGTAATACATTATCTTATACCCTATATTATCTATTTTTTTCTGACACTTGTTTATTTTTTACAAAAAAACACTTTAAAAATGAAGTACTTTGTTTTTCTTATAGTATATCATTTTATACAATAATATTGTAAATTTTAGCTACATGTTAAATCATTTTCACATTTTGTACAATGTAAGAAAATAATACCTGACTCTGTAAAACAGGAAACTAAGATAGTGTTGCTTTTCTTTTGCTTGGTTTTCTTTCTTTCTT
>NW_008448214.1:0-521 GCF_000622305.1 Nannospalax galili
CATAGAGAGTTCCAGGCCAGCTGGGGCTTCAGGGAGACCCTGTCTCAAAAACCACACTCTATACAATCTAAAGCAGTCTTACTATTTGTGCCTAAATCACACAGACTCATGCAGTGTATCTATGGCATTAAACTTTTATAAAAATGAATTTCTAAAAAAGAAATGTGGAGAAGCAAAAACAAAAAAGAGCAAGAAATTCTGTCTTAACCCTTGTCTACTCAGGTAAAACTCAAAGGTCCAAGAGTACATGGCCATCCCTGAATCTAGACCTCACCTTGAGCCTGCATGCGTGTTCTCACCAAAGCCAGGGGGTAGCTGGCCAGCTGCCCACAGGTGCTGGATAAGGCTCCACAGCCCAGCAGCACCATCACCCCAGGGTTGACAGAGTCTTTTGCAAAATTATCCAGCCAGTGGGACTTCAAGAGCTGCCCAAAAGACAGAGGAAAAATAATCAGCAAAGAAAATATTTAGTCACCATTTAAATGCAACATGAACATTCTCAAAGCTGTTTCAAATAATCA
>NW_008448215.1:0-521 GCF_000622305.1 Nannospalax galili
AAACCACAAAATCCTTCTACCCATGAGAATAGATGTTTTCTCTCTGAACAATAACCTGCCTGCACATCACCTTCAGGTCTCACTCCCACCACCTCTCATTGTTTTGAGGTCTATATCTAAGTTGGATACCAGAGCAGTCCAAAGGGAGAAACGAGATAGCCTACACAGGAGGGCAGAGTCTGACCCATCTGTGCTGCAGGTGAGCATGCACAAGCACCTAAGGACATGGGGCCAAGGAGAACAAAATGTAAAGCTTGATCAGATTAATCACTGGTAGAGTGTGCTTGTTCAGGGTTTAGAATTTAAAGTTTTATTTGAACTTGAAGGGGGGACATTGAGTAAAATGCCAAATGGGCCAATTAAACCTAGACTCAAATCCCAGACATGTTAGACTTCATGCCCCTTGCAGAGCAAAAGGTCATACACTAAAGCCCATGGGTCAAATCTAAGCTGTCATCTGCCTTTGTATGGTATAAAACAAGAATGTTTTTATATTTTAAATGCTTTTTTAAAAAAAAAAA
>NW_008448216.1:0-521 GCF_000622305.1 Nannospalax galili
AGACTGAATAAGAAGGAGAATGCAAGTGGATATCTGTGTGGTGGAATTAATGAGCCTGTCCATCATAGGTCTCAAATATTTGAACACTTGGTCAATTTGTGGTACTCTTTTGGAAGGTTAAGGAGCTGTGGAGGGAGCTCATCATCATGGGTGTGAGCTTTGATAGCTCAGAGTTTTGCCATTTTTTGTTTCTCTCTCCCTCTTCCTCTCCTTCTCCCCCTCTCTCTCCCTCTCCCTCTCCCTCTCCATCCCCTTCCTGTGCCTGCTTAAATTTACAAATGATCAACTTTCTGTACAAACCTGCCTTCTGCCATGGCTCTTCTGCCATAATGGAATCTTATCCTTTTGGCAATGCAAGCCCAAATAAATTCTTCCTTCTGTAACTGGCCTTGATCTTGACATTTTGTCAAGACAACAGATAAGTATTTGATACAAGAAGTAGTCCAGAGAGTGGGTTGCTGCTGTGAAGAATCTGACCATGTTTTTTTTTTTTTTTTTTTTTTTTTTTTTTTTTTTTTGGG
>NW_008448217.1:0-521 GCF_000622305.1 Nannospalax galili
TCTATGGCAGTGTCAGAGAGTAGTCAATCTTGTTGAGCATCTACCGTATCCCACACCCATGATGTTAATTTGAGGCCATGTTCTTCCCCATCCTGCTAACAGGCCAGTCTTCACTATACCGAAAATGAGCAAAAGCATGGAACTATTTTTGTTGTTATCTCTTTGTGTCCTAATTGCCCAGGGAACTTACAGGTAGGAATCAGACTCTGAAATCCCTCATATACAGGATTACAGGACAGCCATTTTCCCTGATTAAACTTCTTCATTGGTTTCAAAACATTATGGGCTTGATGTTGAGCTGATGAGTTGCAGCCTTGGTTGGAGCACCTGCAGCCACATCCCCTTCACAGAGAGAATGCAGAATGTCTTAGTCGTCTTCACGCTCCAGTCGGGGCCTTCACACCTATCTATCACTTGAGAAGTGTCATCTTCTGACTGATGCACTGTTCATGGAGCCACAGGACCCATAGTCAAGGTATTGAGTGAACCAGGATGCTAGTACTCCCCACAGAGAAGTGCCC
>NW_008448218.1:0-521 GCF_000622305.1 Nannospalax galili
CAAGAACAGCCAGTGTTCTTAACCACTGAGCCATCTCTTCAGCCCCATAAACTTTTAAAACATTAAAACTTTAAATTTATTTTGTTATTTTATTATTCACTTATTATCTTTTTTTGTTTTGTATTTAGACAGAGTCTCCATGTAGCTCTAGTTGGCCTGAAACTCACTATGCAGAGCAGGCTGACCTCAATTGCATGGAGCTTTGCCTGCCTCTGCCTCCCAAGTGCTGGGATTAAAGGAATGTACCACCATGTGTATAAGTGCACTCATGTCATGCTATGCCCTTAGAGGACAAAAGAGAGCATTGCATCCCCTGGAACTGGAGTTAGGATGGTTGTTAGTCACCATGGGTGTGCTGGGATTCAAACCCAGGACTTCTGCAAGAACAGCCAGTGCTCTTTCCCACTGAGCCATCTCTCCAGTCCTTTAAATTTTTTTTTAATTTTATTATATGCTGGGCATGGTGATGTACGCCTGTAGTCCCAGCACTTGAGAGACAGAGGCACATGGATCTCTGTGAG
>NW_008448219.1:0-521 GCF_000622305.1 Nannospalax galili
TCCCCCACAGACATGCCCACAGGCCAACCTGATCTAGATTATCTCTCTTTGAGACTCTCTTTTCAGGTGATTCTAGGCTATGTCACGTTGACAGTTTAAACTAACCATCACAAACAGGAAGTGAAGAATTCTAACCTTAGAAAATACATTCTATTGTTACTGTTGCTGGAAATGCTTTATTTCTTCATTCACCATGGGTCTGTTCCATCCTGTAACTACCAAGAATCAGGGCTCATGTCCTTGACATCAGCTTATAGCAGATCCTGGTTCTTGAAGAACTGGTCAGACTAACCTGATTGATTTTAGAGTTTGTGCTGGTTAGTTTTTCTCAACTTGACAGAAACCAGTCACTTGGGAAGAAGAAATCTCAATTAAGGAATTTCTTCCATCAAATTGTCCTGGGGCGGGGAGGATTCTGTCTTTGGGGCATTTTCTTGATGACTGGTTGATGCAGAGGGCCTAGCCCACTGTGGATGGTACCATCCCCTGGGCAGGTGGGCCTGAACTGTATATGAAAGGTA
>NW_008448220.1:0-521 GCF_000622305.1 Nannospalax galili
CACTTACATACATGCAGGCATAACACTCATACACATAAAATAAAAAGAAATTTTAAAATGTAAAAAATGAAAAGCAGAGGTTATAGAGCCATTTGGGCGTAAGCTAAAGAGTAGATCTTAGAGATCTATTTTTGGCTTTGGGGGAACCACCACACTGATTTCCATAGCTAACACCAGTACTGGGTAGCTGTTCTCCTTTCTCCATATCCATGCCAGAATTTTTTGTCATTTGTGTTTTTTTATTTTGGGGTAAGATGAAATCTCAAAGTAGTTTAAATGCATTTCCCTGGGACCCATAACTGATCAATGTGCAGAGAATAAGAGACTGTGTACTGCTCAGCTATAAATGGGATAGCCATATCACACTCCTACCCCTGAGGCTCAGGGATGTTTGTGAGAGGGAGCAGAAAGATTGCAAGAGTCAGGGGTAGTGAATAACTACAAGTAATCAGTGTTTTCCAGACAACAGGGAAGTTGCACATATGAACGCACAGCAATTGTGACAACATGCACAAGACTTA
>NW_008448221.1:0-521 GCF_000622305.1 Nannospalax galili
TGTACATACACGCGTGTGAGGTATATTTGCCATGGTGTGCATGTGGAGGTCAGAATTCGACTTTGTGGAGTCACTTCTCTCAACATTTACAAGGGTTCTGGGGATCAACCTCGGGTCTCCAAGCTTGTGTGGTAAGTGTCTTTATGTGGTGAGTCATATCACCAGCCCAGGATTTGTAGTCTTTGTGATGAATACAAACAGATTTTACAGTTGTAATATATTCAAAATACTTCTTTAACATTAGCTCATATGTCATAGTAGCTTGTGAGCCTGTGATATTTATTCTGTGGTGCAAAAGTTGGTTGTATTGACTGAGAAGCTGCCTGCCTGAAAACAGCCTGTGGAAACACTGAACACCTCTGGTTTACTGGACTGGCTCTGAGAATGATTTTCTCAGAGGGTAAAGAGTAGTGAGACTGAGACCATCACCCTGTTCCTCTATAAGGCAATACTTTTTATTCTACTTCAACTCTACGGCCAGTGCCCCTTAAGGTGACTGGTTGTCTTGAGTCTGATCATCT
>NW_008448222.1:0-521 GCF_000622305.1 Nannospalax galili
GTGATAATATAGTGCTGCATATTATATAAAGTTGCTAAAATAGAAAACATAATTTGTAAGGAAAAACATGAGTCAAATTCTCATTGCATAGAAATAGGAGAACTGGACATTTCACTCTAGTAACGTGGTCAAATAAATTAAAAATAGATGATGCCATCATAGCTTTCTTTTGTCATTTTTCAGCTATTTTGCTCCATGTCTTTGGTTGTAGCATATAAATTCTCTTGTAAAACTAAAGTTTCAGAATTGATTATTTCTTCACAGGTAACTAACAGTCTTTGACACTTTCATGTTGTTTTACAAGCCCCAAAATTCTGTCGGTTGCTAAATATCTGGAAATTTCATTAATAAATGGAAAAATGTGGGTTATAAATTCACCAAGTTTATATCAGTACCTGCACAGCTTCGGAGAAACAAAAGAAGCTAAGGATAAAATTGTTTTTCTACCCACTGGCTTTTTACTGTAATGGAAGTAGAAATATTCTTTCTTATGCCAAAATGAATATTCTACCAGGCTTGAA
>NW_008448223.1:0-521 GCF_000622305.1 Nannospalax galili
AAAATATTTTGACACATACTTTTTAATCAAAGCTTATAGATGGTCAATATAAAAACAAAAACATTCTGTCATTATTCATCTGGAAAATTTAAATTAAAACAAACATGAGATACCACAAGTCACCTACAAGAATAGACTAAGGTATAGGACTAAGAACGGTAAGCTCAGAGGAGGATGTAGAGCAGCTGGAGATCTCAGAGTATTGCTGCAGGAGTATGAAAGGTACAGGCATTTGGAAGACAGTGTGACACTCCCTAGTAAAGTTACAAATATATGCGTTGTTCACACTCACATCTAGTTATTTACTCACAAGCAATGAGAACAACTGCACACACAAAGCCCTGTGAATGCTACAGCCAATAGAAGCTTTGCTCAAGGTGACCAAAAACTGGAAAAAGTTAAAATGCCATGGCTAGGAATGAGAAAACAAATTTTGGTATAATCATCCAATGAAGTTCTCTTCACCAACAAAAAGGGATTAATTACTAGTATGCCCAATGACTTGATATATCTGGTGGTTA
>NW_008448224.1:0-521 GCF_000622305.1 Nannospalax galili
TCTAAATTCTGGCCTGGTGCTCTGCAAAGGTAAGATGCATCATCCCCCCTTAAAGAGGCAGTCAGGAAGTGGAAAGGTTAGGAAAGCAGAGCTTGTCTCCCAGGCTCTCCTTCTGAAGGGGCCTACTGTCACTACACAGGACAGCTGGCTTTATACGCTATGAACTGCTGTTTCTCTCTCTCCCTCTCTGGATTCTGCCTGGGCGCACAGGTGAATGTGCAGTGTATTATGAATATGAACCGACCTCATTGAATTACCCTATTCCATGTTTGCACATGAATGAATCCAGGTTCCACACAGGCAGTGTAAGTATTACAGAGGGAGGGAAAGTCTGGCAACAGGGCAGGGCTGGTTCCCTGAAGTCCTAGAGCTAAGCACTCTCGGGTGTATGCAAGGGAGGAAGGCTGAAGAGAGTAAGGCAAAGGTTACTTTTTGTGGGGCAGAATTATTCTCAGAAATCACTTTTACCATATTCAAAATTTTTCCTTAAATTAGATTTGACGGATACTTTGTAAGAAATC
>NW_008448225.1:0-522 GCF_000622305.1 Nannospalax galili
ATCACTACTTGAAAGACTGTAGACTTCTACCTCCACACAAAGCCAGCCAGAGTCCAAAGTGTCAACTCAGGGCAGAAGAGTCTGTCTGACCTTTTCCTCAGGAAAGAGGCTTGGAGTTCAATTACGCTGCAGTGTGCTCTTAAAGTCTACCAAGTAGCTGCTTTAGCAGTGAACAAGTCATCCATTTGAGGAAAACATCTCCTGGTGCTAAATCTACATGCGTGCCATAGATAGCATAACGGAACGGAGCCTGAGGTACTTAAGATAAGCGAGTGATTGGGTATGCACAGAGGAATAATAAAGATAAGAGAATAACTTTCCACCATCCACAAAATTAATCAGGCAGATGAAACATAACTCACTGGCATCACCTGCATGGTAATTCTTGACTAGAACAACTGAGGTCAAAAAGTATGAAGGATGCTCCTCAGATGGTCATTTTTGCTTATGTCTGAATCATCTTATCTAGAGGGAATTTATTTAGCTTATAACATTTCTTTAGTCAAAATGGACCTGTTTTTT
>NW_008448226.1:0-518 GCF_000622305.1 Nannospalax galili
GAACAAACTAATGAATGAACAAGCAGATGCTTCTTCAGTCATTCAGCAAGTATGCCTGCTGCTTTCATTTCACTGCTGTCAGAATGACAAAGGTGTACCACTTTTATAAAGCTCTCCATGCTCTTACAGGTGTACATAATCAACCACTCTGTTGAACTCTTTGTTCTTAGGCCTTTCAGTCCTTGTACTCTGTAAATCTCTACATCCCTGATGAAGGCAGTCCACCATGGGGCAGTCAAAAATAGACAATAACACATAGTTGTTTTATCAATGAAGTCCACAGAAAGAATTCACTATATATACACAGTGATGCCTGCTGAAGCCAGGTGGACTTCATTTGAATAGATTGCTAGTGTTACAGGCTCCTTAGAGAGAGAGAACATGTTGAGATCTAAATAAGCCCAGTGGTCTCACAAGCTAAGTATCCCCAGGTTATGGTCAGGAGCTCAATAAACATACTTGAAAGCAAGAAAAAAGGAAGGAAGGAAGGAAGGAAGGAAGGAAGGAAGGAAGGAAGG
>NW_008448227.1:0-521 GCF_000622305.1 Nannospalax galili
ATCTATCTATCTATCTATCATCTATCTAGAACTAGATCTCCTACCTCTTCTCTCCCCCATCTAGTCATTATAGTTAAGGCCCCACAGATCAACCACCATTCTTAAAGATTTTTATTTTTATTTTAAATTATGCCCACATGGGTGGGGTATAGTATGTGCATGTGAGTGCAATGCCCACAGAGGACAGAGAAAGCGTTGGATAATATGGTGGTTTGAATGAGAAGTGTTTCCCACAGTTTGAAGTATTTGAACACTTGGTCAGTTGATGGCGCTGTTTGGGGGAGAGTCATGGAACATTTAGGAGGTGTGGACTAACTGGAGGAAGTACCTCACTGGGGGAGGGCTTTGAGAGTTCACAGCCTGGTCCCACAACCAGTTGCTCTCGCTTTCCTGTTGGTAGTTGAGGATGTGAGCCCTCAACTTTTGGCTCCTTCCGCCGTGCCTGCTGCCATGCCTCCCTACCTTGTTGGACTCTTCCTTCCAAATAAACTCTTCCTTCTATAAATTGCCTTGGTCATGGT
>NW_008448228.1:0-521 GCF_000622305.1 Nannospalax galili
CTCCCTCAACCCAGGTGTGCCAAGTTGACACTAAAGCTATCCAGCACAGGGGCAAAAATCATACTGCAAGGGACATTAAGTTTAGGAGATCACAGAAATCTTAGGACATTCTCTTCCCAGAGCAAGGAGAGAATGGAGTTAAGTTATGCAGTTGTGCCATGTTGGACACAGCATATGAATCCTCTGCCTCAACTTTTGTAATCTGTGAATGCAGAAATAATACAAAGACTGTAGCCACATGTAAAGTCCTGAGATAGTGACGGCCACAGGATGAGTGGTGAGTGTGACCTGTGGTAATTATAGGAATGGGCAATGGTGCTACCCTAGTTCTCTAGGATACTGATCTCTTACAGTCGCTGTCCTGACAGGACAGCTAGAGATGAACATGGCCAGGGGAGGTTATGTTCTAGGAGTGGAAGGACTGAGGAGCAATCACTCACGCACAGCATTTTATAAAAACACATTTGCTTACCAGGGATTGAGGCTTCTGTCACTGTTATTATCTTTGGAGATCTAGGAAT
>NW_008448229.1:0-522 GCF_000622305.1 Nannospalax galili
AAATACAGCATATTTAGCCATATGCCATTCAGGAAGTATCCCTTTACTGGCCTGGCATGTTTTATATATCTTTTAGTATACTTGCTCAGGATTTTCCTTTGTGAGAAAGCAAAAAGTAAAAAAAAGAGTTTTGATAGGCAGCCCCAGATGGACTGCCAGTATCGGATTCCAGACATTTACATAAGCTGTCTTGGAATGACCAGCCCATTTGATCCTTCAGATGACTGAATTCTAGATAACACTGGACTCCAACCACAGGGTTGCATAAAGGTGAACCCTGTCAGTCCACAGAATTATAACTTTTTTAGGTCACTGAGTTATAGAGTGGTTTGCTTCATAGCAATTTCCTGAGCACTGATGTGAGTGGAATTTTAATAGATGAAGTAGTGGTAGTAGATAGGCTTCTGTTACTCCTGACAGTATGACTTGAGAAGCTATTTAAGTTCTTGAATTCCATTTTTGCCCAAGTGGGGATCATAATAGCCATCTCTCCTGACAGTTTCTAGACTTTATAAACATTGC
>NW_008448230.1:0-522 GCF_000622305.1 Nannospalax galili
CTTGAGGACTGTGATGCCTGCTCCCCTGGCCCTGGTCTCTCCATGCTGGGGCTGCTTTTCCTTGTAAATCATGTCTTAGGTTGGTGGAAAAATAACGTGGTGCAAAAGTTGCCATAGAAAGAGTGCCAGTGTTACAAAGTAGAAGATGCAGTTGCCTGACAAAGACATGCATAGCCTCACAGGAATGAAGACGCAAGTGGGCTGTGACGCTGTTCTGTTTTAGTTGGCAGAACTGTGCAGCTTATGGCTCATGTGCGGTGCTCTCCAGGTGAGTGATGCCAGCACTCTGGCACTTCTTCAGTGAGGCATTTCTGGAAAGCAGTTGGGTGCTTGCGGAGGGTGTGGGTGCTCCCTGGCCCCGGAGTTGGCAGAAGGTTTGAGAAGACTGAATTGGGTGTCTCTGTGGCTCTTTGGGTACTCGGGGGCCCCCAAACCATTCTGTCATGCAGAGGTTGAAGCCATTGCACAACATTAATTTCCATGTAGCTTTAAGCAAACTTTAATAAAACATTACTGTTCAAT
>NW_008448231.1:0-522 GCF_000622305.1 Nannospalax galili
TTCCTGCCTTGGCCTCCCTTGATGATGGACTGTGAGCTGTAAGCCAAATAATCCCTTTCCTCTCTACAGTGGTTTCGTTAGTGCTTTTATCACATATAGACTAGAAGTAAGCTAGGACAAATAGTATATTTAAAATTTGTCTGAGTCTCTGATCAGAGCTGCATATGTGCACATATGTATTTGTTCACTTGAAATTGCCTGGTTATTAGGGACCATTTATTCTTGTCATATAGATACATGCCTTTGTCATGCATGTTTTTGTCATGTCTTGTTTATATGGGTTCCTTTCCCATATTGCTACAGGCATTTTTATTTTCAGCTCCTTGCATATTTCATGTTTTGTGGGTTACGTATGTCCTTGAGGACAATGGAGGCTCTCTCGTCTTGTGGAGGTGGGTCCTTGAAAACTCAATGCCACCTGGAGCCCCTGGCTTTTGAATTTTCAGGAATTGGGAGAATGAAATTCCCACACCACAGAGGGTGAGTTTAGAGAGAAGTTTATTATAGATTCACAGGTGGGAG
>NW_008448232.1:0-521 GCF_000622305.1 Nannospalax galili
GAGCACTGGCTGCTCTTGCAGAGGACCAGGTTCAATTCCCAGCACCCACATAGTGGCTAACAACCATCCCAATCATCCATAACTCAAGTTCCAGGGTATCTGACACCGTCTTCTGATCTCTGCAGGCACTGCACATCCCAGGCACACTTACATGCAAGCAGGCAATATATTCATAGACATAAAACAAAACAAAACAAAACAGAAAAGACAAAAACAAAAACAAAACAAACCGCAGGAACAGTATGCAAGTATGGAACCAACATGGAGAGAGGATGTATACAAAAACAGAAAATGTAAGGGTGAAAGAATTCAAACCCTGGCAAACCAATGGCATCAGGCTTCTCATAAAGAGACTGCTATTTAATATTCTTAAAATGTCATCTAAGGAACGCATATGGGTTCGGAAGGGGAAAGTGACGTTGTGGAGTCACTTCCACAGACATGGGAAAAGAAGCAGTCCAAGGAGAAACAAGTCACTGGAACACTGTGTGGGGGGTCAACTTGACCGACACACATACTTG
>NW_008448233.1:0-517 GCF_000622305.1 Nannospalax galili
ATAGATAGATAGATAGATAGATAGATAGATAGATAGATAGAGAGGTAGAGATATGCAAGTGTGTGCGTGCTGTGTTGGTGTGCTCTTGGAGGACAGATGAGGGTATCAGGCACCTTCTTCTATCATTCTTCTCTTTTTCCTTTGAATAGGGTCTCTCTGGTTCAGAAATTAGCAAGGCCCAGGGATCCTTGTGTGTCAGCTCTCTTGAAGCTGGGACTAGAAACATTTTTTAGGTTTGTTTATGAGGGTACTGGGATCTAAGTAAGCACTCTTAACCACTGAGACATTTCTCAAGCCCAAATATCTATGTAAGCTAAGGATAAATATAATAAAGATTTTGTATATTTTTCTTGTACACGTGTGCTTGAGGTAACATAAGACACGAAATTGAATCCCTCAGCCTTGTTCTATATTATAATAGCTTTTATCCTGACATACCTCTTTACAAAAGACTAAACTCAATGTAAATAGCAGCTATGTTTTTGTATATAGTAAACCTAATACAGAACTCGGGGCG
>NW_008448234.1:0-522 GCF_000622305.1 Nannospalax galili
AGGTGCTGAGGACAAATCAGTTCTCTGTGACCAGACACGAGAAGGTTGCCAGTGGGCTTCTGGGTGACCAGGGCTTTCCTGGAGTCTTTGTGCTCTACGAGCTCTCACCCATGATGGTGAGTTGACAGAGAAACACAGGTGAGGTAGGGGTTGGAGTGGCCAAGGCCCCAGACCAGCAGGAGCAGGATGCCCACTGAGCCTTCCTACTGCCTCCACCAGAGCCTTCACCCACTTCCTGACAGGTGTGTGTGCCATCATTCGGGGCATGTTTACAGGTAAGAAGTCCCGGGGTGCCTGTTTGGGGAGTGGGGCACAGTGGGGGTGTAAAGCCTGAGCACCCCTGTTTCTACAATGCTGGGGACTGAAGTGAGGGCTCATGCTAAGCAGGTGCCGAACTGCTGAGCTACATCCCTGATAGTGCCCCAGGTTCTGATGGGGGAAGAAGGGGCATCTTGAGGTCCAAGGAAAATGCCGGCCTGGCCAGTTAGGTGACAAGGCTCAAGGTCGAGCCAAGGGCCTGGC
>NW_008448235.1:0-522 GCF_000622305.1 Nannospalax galili
GTGTGGCACATACTAGCTAGCCATGTGTCTCACAGGACTCAGGCAAGGTTGAAGTCAAATGGGGCAACTTAATGTGCCTGACACACAGGAGACAGCAGAGGCACCAACTCCTCTCTTCATCGGGCATAAGGACATGCCTCTCGTGTGCTTCTTGGGGTGGTCCAATCTCTACAGACCACACGTTCCCAGGCTTTCCTGTGCTCTGTCTCTGCCCAGGACTTTGATCCATTTACTGACAAACTGGAGGTTTCTGGGCAGGTTCAGCATACTCTACATATTGACAACCTACCTTGCCCTCCACTGTCTCCCTTGGAGGCTGTGACTTTGCCCAGCAGGCTATGTAGGAAGTCATTCTCAGCTGAGACCCTAGAAAAGATAAAAGAGCACAAATATGCCTGTGACACTCTCATTGAGCCTCAATCTTGTGTCCCACAATGCCACAAGGAGTTCCATAGGTCTTCCGTAAGCCTTAGGTAGAGAGTCGGGCTGCCTGTGTCAGCTCAAGCGATACAGTTCTCTCTT
>NW_008448236.1:0-522 GCF_000622305.1 Nannospalax galili
CCCCCCTCTCTCCCTCTTGCTCTCTCTCTCCCTCTCCCCCCTCTCTCCCCCTCCCTTCTACCTCCCCTCCCATTCCTCTGTCAAAACTTTAAGACTAAAACGCTATTCAATTTATGGAGAGTAGCCAAGTGTTCTGACCCTCTCCATTCCCACATTTTAAAGCTATCATTTTAAATGCTTAAGTAATTTCTATTAAACCAACCTGTTACAATAAAAGGTTCCACATAATACCAATACAGCTTCTTTGGGAGTAGAGAGTCTGTTATGGATTTTCTATAAATCAACTGGGGAACTTTCTAATACTCACGTAAAGCAGCAAGATCATAGCTCCTGTCTGATCAAGTGTTGTATCAGAAACATAACTAAATCAAACCATTCAGGTGGATTCTCTCAGGGGTCCACATGAAACCAAAGTGTGTAAGGATTTAGTTGGTTTCATTTCATTTGATTCCTAAAATTTAGGAATGAGCTCTTTGAAGGTTAGGATAGGTCCCAGTTGTACAGGGGCTTTGAACAGCAGGC
>NW_008448237.1:0-522 GCF_000622305.1 Nannospalax galili
GGAATGAAACATGGCTCCCTACAAGAGCAGTCAGTGCTCCTAACTGTATCTCTCCAGCCCCACTAATACACTTTTTTAAACATATAGGGATTAGTTTTGAGAATGTCATACATACATGAAATGTACTTTAGTCATATTCATGCTCTGTTCCTGCTTTCTGGCTCCTCCAGGATCTCTCCCCCATCTACCCCACTCAACTTCATATCCTCCTTTATTTTATTAATACACTGATCCCTGAATCCAATTAGTGTTGACCATATACACTGAGGTATGGGTACATCCACTGGCAAATTTATGCAGAATGGCTCTGGAATTCAGATTGGAACTTCACTGATTCAATGCAATTCCAATTTTGAGATTGCTTCCTCTACTTCTCTGAAAACTAGTCCTGAACTTTTGATTGGGATTGCATTGAATCCATAGATTTCTTTCTTTAGGATGGTCATTTTCACAGGATTAAATCTTCTAAACCAAGAACATGAGAGTCTTTCCATGTTCTAGTGTCTTCATCAATTTCGTTCT
>NW_008448238.1:0-522 GCF_000622305.1 Nannospalax galili
AAAAAAATAAGAAATCCAACACAGTTACTAAAATTGCAGGCAGAGTAGCTCCCAGCATGCCCGCCCCTGGCATAAGGCAAGCATCATGTTCACTGAGGAAGAGGCTACTGAGACTAAATAGTGGAAATAAATTGGGTATCAGGCTTTATTTGTTCAATCTCTAAGCTCTTTATGCAATAAAGTTAAGCTTAAGAATATTGTCTTAGCCTGAGCACAAAGGGAGGTAATTAGAGTCTAGGAGCTTGGAAAAGTCTAGAGTTCCATTTTGTCCCTGGTACTTTGTAGCTGTGTGATCCCAATTTAGTTCTTCAGAAGCTCTTGAAATCACATTTCCTTCTATAAACTGTCTATGTTATTTTGTGCATATGTTTGTTGCAAAGACTAAATGTAATCACTTATGGAAAGACTTTAGTATAATACAATAGGGCTTTTTAAACACCACTCAGTGGAATTTTTCACAATGTTGTTTATTATGTTGCACTGAAATGTTTTGTATATATAATATGTATGTTATATATATAT
>NW_008448239.1:0-521 GCF_000622305.1 Nannospalax galili
AAGGTGAAATATCCAAGAAAGGGCTAAAACCATCTGAACGCAGCAACACCTCCCTAGCCAATGCTATGTTTACTTTAGTGGATGAAGGTAGATTTTTAACTCAAAGGGGTACCATTGGCCCTTAGAGAATACCATGTATGTTCTTTAGACATGTTCACATTAACTGTTAAAATGTGCGAACTTTATCTTTAAAGAAAAAAGCTACATCAGCAGTTCCCAACAAAGAACTCATACATATTCACAGATTTACATTCCTTTTTAAATGGTTACATCCAGTGTTGGGCCCAGGGTTACATTATAAACATATGGCAGTCACATGACCCCCAACTGAAGCTCCATTATTTTAAGACCCAAACAGCTGTTCATATTTTTATTGCACTGTTTATAGTATAACCTAATAATGCCTGCAAAGAGATGGAGGTGGAAATCAATGAAGTGAAGAGTGATTAAAGCTGATTATAAAAATCAAGGCAGGGGCTGGAGAGATGGCTCAGCGGTTAAGAGCACTGATTGCTCTTGCA
>NW_008448240.1:0-521 GCF_000622305.1 Nannospalax galili
CATTCTTCCTTTGAAGTTTTCTCAGCCTTGACCCACAGAGAGTTCCTCACGTGGCTCCACTGGAGGTGGAGTAACAAAAACCAACTCCAGAAAGTTGTCCTCTCATCTCCACCTATGTGCTGGGGCACATGGGCATCCACCTCCTGGCCCACAAATTAAATAAATAATAAATAAGTAAATAAATAAATAAATAAACTTTTGTTTTAAAAATGAAGCAGGATGCCACTCAGTGGTAGAATGTTTGTTGATGTACACAAGACCTGGGCTCAATTAATCCCTAGTACTAAAAAAAAATAGAGAAGAAATTAAGATATTTCCAGATAAACAAAAGCTGAGGAATTTATCCACCAGTAAACTCTCCAACAAAGAAGTCTTCAGTTTGGAATAGACACTGCTTAGGCACTAGGAAACCATGCTGTATGGTAAAGGTGACTATGTAGGAGAACAGAAAGGCAGTGTTTCTGTGTAAGGTAACATAAGGGCAATGTTCCTTCATTTTTGGTTTAAAAATGCACTGAGGC
>NW_008448241.1:0-522 GCF_000622305.1 Nannospalax galili
TTTTTTTGCAGTGGGTTCTCCCTAGATGCAGAAGAAACACTAGTTAGAGAACTCCCTGACTCCCTAAGTAGGCACACAAGCAATCTTTTGCACACATCACCAGAATACAACTCTGGTGAACAGCATAAACAAAGGTGCTGACCGAGAAGGCCTTGGACCCTGACAGGGCTGTAAGCAAGAACTATGGCCACAGTGCCCAGCTGGACCCCTACTGATGGGAAACTTCACTCAGCACCATATAAATGGGACCCCACCCATAGTCATGGCCATCCAAATTCATTCACTCTCAGACATGCCAGTTCACATCTCCCTGTCCTACAGCTGGCTTGGAATACTAAACCTCTTTATCTTCAGTCCCTCAGTCAAGCCACACACCTTACTGCAGCCAGTGGATACTCAAATACCAATACTTCTTCTCTCCATGCCCAGATCCTGTCACAGATAGCTGTGGAACTGAGGGGACACCCTCTGGTTTGGGTCCAAGTACTCAGAGAACAATGGAGGCCTAGGCCTTGCTTTGTA
>NW_008448242.1:0-522 GCF_000622305.1 Nannospalax galili
GGGGGAAAAATATCCTGATCCGAAGATGTAAAGTATTTGGCTAGGGAGATGGTTTCATTGGTAAAGGGTTTGCCTTATAAGTCCAAAGACCTGAGTTTGTCCCCAGAACTCACATTAAAGAAGAACAAAAACAAAAACAGCATGGTGGTGCACATTTGTAACCCTAGCAGAAACAGACAGGTAGATCCCTGGGGCACATTGACCAGCCAGCCTAACCTAACCAGTTATCCCCAGGTCCCAGTGAGAGACCCTGTCTGAAAAAAAAATAGGTGGACAATACTTAAAGATAGCCGAGGCCGTCCTCTGGCCTCCACATGCTCATGCACATACATACACATGCATCTATCTACACACACGTGTGCATACGCACACACATACAAAGATATAAAGTATCTAACACTTAGTTTATGCCCCTCTGTGGGGTAGATCAGACAAGAACGCACAATGACTTTCCAGGATGACCACTGATTTACAGCTATCCCCTTAACCTAAATGCTTAATAAGAATGCCTTTCTTTTAGAC
>NW_008448243.1:0-521 GCF_000622305.1 Nannospalax galili
GGTTAAGAGCACTGGCTACTCTTGCAGAGGACCTGGGTTTGATTCTCAGCATGCACATGGCAGGGTCTATAATCCTGTTCCAAGGGAATCCATGGGCATTGCACAACACAGGTGCACTTACAAATATGCAATCAATACACTCATATACATAAAATTTTTAAAAAATTAAAATCCTTGTACTAATTGTTGTATGGCAACTAAAACTTCTCTGATAAGATCAAAGAAGAAATATGTCATCTTTTGCCATCAAATCTATGGTTCCAGCTTAATTTAAAACACTTTCTGTAACAATCTTATATCTCTTATATAGCAAATTGAAGTACTTTGTCCTTCGTTCAAAAACTGACAAGACAAGGGATCATACTGGCAAGAAATGTACAACTTTAGCTTTGAAGGCCGATTTGCTTTCTGTGTTTGTCTCTTGCAATTTCAGACCCTCTCTCTACTTTTTTTCCACCATCACATAGCCTCCATTAGTATGGATTTCCTCATGCTTAAGGAGCCTAATTCCCTGAATCTCT
>NW_008448244.1:0-522 GCF_000622305.1 Nannospalax galili
CACAGTAAGTTATAGTGGGGTACACAACTCCAACTGATGCATCCACAATGTAACCCCAACACCTAAGGCTCAGGGGACATTGCAGAAGATTGTAGGAACCAAAGGACCAGAAAGCCCACAGTGAGGTCGGTAATGTCTTCTACACATGACAGAAAAGTTGCATCCATGAAACTTTAACAATATGGTCGCCTGAACAAGACCTGCATAATGGTAACACCAGCTGACATATCAATGTGGGTGGGCAAGTTTCACAATGTCCCACTTCTAGATGAAGAGTTACAGGCTATTAGTGGCTGCTGAGAGAGGGCGAACCAGTTTTCTCCAGGGATAGACTCTGTGACAAGCTGTCCAAATCCGAGTGTTCATCCCTAAGCACATGTGAGAAACACTTAACAAACTCAGAAGTTTGTATGTGCATATATACATATGTGTAGAAATGTAACTATACTTAAAGAAGAGGTCTTGCAATTGTGAGGCAGTCGGGTAGGCAGTGGGGTAGGCAGTGGGGTAGGCAGTGGGGTA
>NW_008448245.1:0-522 GCF_000622305.1 Nannospalax galili
CACTGTTTTTTCTTCTGGAGTCCAGGTTCCTTTCCCAGCACCGACATGGCAACTAACAACCATCCTTAATTCCTATTCCAGGGAATCTAATGCCCTCTTCTGGCATCCACAGGGATTGCATGTCACAGGTATGATTAGCATATGTGTAGGCAAAACACTTATACACATAGACCTTTGAGAAAAACCCTGAGGCTGTCACTTGGCTAGACAAATGTATTTTCTTGTAATATGTTCAATATGGGTCCTTATAATTATAGTACTGACAAGCAAGCCAGTCACCATTTGTCAAAGAAGTTTCTTTTGCAACAGATGGCACTCTACAACTGGTCACACAGAAAGATTAAGTGTCTGTGAGATGGGCAGCCCTATCTGAACCTCCACAGTGACACCTCCACACCTAAGGTTCATAGAGCACAGTGGAACAAGGGCTAGAGAGAACACTAATGCATCTCCGACTCTCATCCACGAAGTGCTGTCATGCAACAGTGGGCGACGAACATAAAAGGTCACAATGATCAAAGT
>NW_008448246.1:0-522 GCF_000622305.1 Nannospalax galili
ACTGGAATTATGGTTGTTAGCTGCTGTGTCGGTGCTGGGAATTGAACTGAAGTCTTCTACAAGAGAAGCCAGTGCTTTTAACCCCTGAACCATCTCTCCAGCCCTGAGCAGTTCATTCTTAATCTGGTAGCATTACACAGTGGGTATGTGAAGGACTTCCTCCCCATCCCCCTGCCCATGTGCTGTGACCTGGGCCCTGGGGAGACAGCCAGCCCTCTTGACTGAGCTGTGCAGGGCAAGTTGGAGGCAGGGAAGAGGTTGAACCTGTTTCAAGGGTGCAGGGGATAGAGGTGCTGGTCTGTGGGACCTATCAGGGTTTGGAAAATGAGAGTTCTGTGAACTATAACAATGTAGCTTTAGGGGGAAAGGGAACAGGACAGGAGGCAGAGAATAGCATGGGATGATAAAAGTTCCCTTCCCTCTGGCCTCCATCTGCTTCAGATTGGCTTTGAATGTGACCTCTTGCCTCAGCCTCCTAAGTGCTGGGATTAAAGCCGTGCTCCTACCTAGTGTGTGTGTGTG
>NW_008448247.1:0-522 GCF_000622305.1 Nannospalax galili
GATTGCCAACTTGTTTGTGTCTAGACTCAATCAAGAGACAAGTCCCAGGGTGTCCCATGAGGCATTTTCTAGATTAAGCAAACTGAGGTGGGAAGACCCATCCTTACTATGGGTGGCTCCATCCCTTGGCCTGCAGCTTGGTCTGCATATATAGGAGAAAAACTGAGTACCAGTACTCATCTCTCTCTGACCCCTGACTGTAGATGCAATGTGACCAGCTGTCTCACGCTCCTGTTTCCATGTCTTCCCCTGATGACTGACTGTATGCCCTGAACTGTAAGACAGAATAAACACTTCCACCCTTAACTTGTTTCTTGTAAGGTATCTGGTCATAGCAACAAGACAAGTAACCAGTGTACCTGGGGCACCTCCTTCAGATCATGACAGGTCAGCACCAGGATCCCCTGATGTCCAGTCACCTTGCCACTGTCTATTCCTATGGCCCTGCACACAGTTAAGAATCTCTAACAGGGGGCTGGGGAGATGGCTCAGCGGTTAAGAACACTGACTGTTCTTACAGAA
>NW_008448248.1:0-522 GCF_000622305.1 Nannospalax galili
GGAAACATCACTGGAAAGGACAAAAAGATTGTAAAAGTCAGAAGTCAGAGGGGACTGCTACAAAACAGTGTCTTCCAGGCGTGACAGAGCTATTGCACTCATGAACTCACAGCAGCTGTGTTTACCTGTGCAAGATCTGCACAAGATCAAGTCAGTCAATGTTGCAGCATGGCTGGAAGAGGGGCGCAGGGAGGCCCCACCTGAAATGGAGGCACTATTGGCAGTTGATGGTTGCTGGGGGAAGGAGAGTCAGTTTTCTTCAGGGCTGTGGCCCCTGGTAGGTTTGCCTTGCCCCAGTAGATGGCCCCACAGCCATTCACATATGGGCAGCACTAATCAGACTCAATGGGTTATTTTTTTTTTAAAAGGGAGGACATAAAGTTGGGAGGGAGACTTTAGGGGAGGAACTGAAGGAATTGGGCAGAGGAGTGGGAGGGGAATATAATAAAAATACATTGTATAAATATATAAAATTTTCAAAAAATAAAATTATTTTAAAAAATAAATACCCAATTTGGAAAA
>NW_008448249.1:0-522 GCF_000622305.1 Nannospalax galili
CAGGGTATTGCAATCTAGAATCTATCTGGATTACTGACAGTTCTAGAGTCGAACTAAACTAGATTCTGACTAGATTTTGACTTTTGAAGCAGACTTGTCTCTTACAGTCTTTCTGGATGAGCCTTGGCACCTGAGGTTAGACCAAAGTAAGGATTCAGTCCGAGTGCTGACTGTCCTCATTTTCCATTCTCAAACAAACTAGTAGACATCTCATGGCAGCTGTGATAGAAAGTTGTACAGCCTGGCCATGGCTGGGTACCTAAATGATCACAGAAATAGCATTCTGCCATTCAGTGCCTGGCAAAATGTTCTTAAATCTAGACAAAAGTCTACTGGCACGAGCTATGAGAACGACTTTGCTACTGTGTGAAATTGTTGGAGTCATACCCGACTAGTGCTGGCCGCTGCTCCAGGCGGGAGCACCTCACCATCTGTGTTCATTCAAAGACAGCTTTGGAGGGGGGAGAAGGTCGTAGACAGGAAATTCTTCTTATTTAGCTCTAAATCCCCTTGACTTTGGCC
>NW_008448250.1:0-522 GCF_000622305.1 Nannospalax galili
GGAGAGTCTGGCCTCTGATGAAGCAGAGGAGAAGGAAGGCCCATCAGATTTATCATACACTTTGTACAGCAGCAGTCCCCGTCTCTCCTCCTGTACAGTCCAGAGGAGTATTTTCAGTAACTATTTTTAAATGACAGTATTTCATAGTTCTGGAAGCATTCTTTTTATATATAATTTTTATTGAATATTTTGAGTTTTATACAACATATTTTGATTGCATTTAGACCCCCTCCCCTATCTGCACCCCTCTTAGACACCCCTGCCGGTTTTCATGCACTCTGTGATATATATTAAGGCCTATCCACTCCAGTTTGTTTACTCATTTGAACTTTCAGCAATAGTAACAGCATGCACAAGACCCATGCAAGCTCAAACCGGACAAAATTCCAGCCCAGCAGTGAAGAAGTGGGGAAGAAACCCCAACCTTTGCTGTGGAACTGTTGGCAATCAATAGCTAATGTGAGAGGAAAGGTTGGTTTTCTTTAAGTGTGTGACACTAGATAGGTTAACCAGGCTCCAGTG
>NW_008448251.1:0-522 GCF_000622305.1 Nannospalax galili
ATTTAAAGCAGAGACTAGATACCATGGACAAGTGGCCCAGAATGCCTGGCATCCTGCCAAGCCTGAAAGTAAGATGATTCCTCTTTACTGTCCCATCTTCCCTGTCCCTATTCTTCCAAAGACAAGGTAAGTCCCTGTTGTGGTCTTTGGTGAATGATTTGTACTGGGCTCAGGGAACATTACTTGCCTGCATGTACCAGGCCTAAATGTGGTGGCACTAGGTCATAGCTATAAGAAGCAATGTGTTCTACTGACCCTTTCAAGTCATTTTTGCTAAAATGGAACATATAAGATTTTGAATAACTACTAAAGAAGCAACTCCACTGAAACCCAGGCTGGGTTTGAGCTGATGGAGGACTCTTAATTCTATACCACCATCTGAGTGAGGGCCCACCTCTTCTCCTTCCCCCTGCCTCCAGGGCGGGAGGACTATAGTGCAATAAAAAACAGCAAGGGCAATGCTAACCTCACCTCAGAATCTTTCTGATGTCAATAGTCTCTTTAGGATTACTAGGAGAGGTT
>NW_008448252.1:0-522 GCF_000622305.1 Nannospalax galili
CATTCATGCCCACATTCATGTCTTGGTGGAGGTCAAGGAAGAGAGGGATTGAGGGGCACATGGCTCGGTGAGCTTTTTTACATTCTAAAGAGTAACCTTTTGGTTACAAAGGTAGATAAAAGTTTTTAATCCAGGTTATGTCCATATTGTAAAAGTCATTCCTACATATTCCCTTTACTTTTACTTATAGATTCAATCATGACTTCTTTTCTAGATACTCAAGAAATTCCTTTATATTTTCATAAAATAAATGTATTTGTGAACACAGGAATCCCGATTGAGACTTGGTATGCCAAGAATGATCACAGCAGGAAAGTCTCAAAGTGGCATTGGGAAGTTTTGCTATTTTTTCTTGAGGCCATGGCACTGTTTATTGATAATGATCAAAGGCTGGACACTGGAGTCTTATCTAGAGGTAAGTGAGGATACTCATCAAGGAGTCAAGAAAGACAGTTGTGACTGGTGGTGAACGCCTTTAATCCCAGCACTAGGGAGGCAGAGGCAGGCGAATCTCTGTGAGTT